>NW_028261386.1:103487666-103643166 GCF_051295495.1 Thamnophis sirtalis | reverse complement strand
CAAAGCTGTAGAACATTTTATTATATTACTGTAAAACATACATAGTGCAGTGTATTATTTTGATACAATGGTATTTGTATATATTGACTAAAGATTATTAATATTCTACTGTTTAAATAACTTAGAACATTAATGATAAAGAAGAGAAATATCATATCAGTATTAACTTTGATTAAAAATGTCAGTGTTAACAAACATAAGACAAGTTAGTTTTGTCCATAATGGAATGTATTTGAAAACTGCTGCAGATTGCATCAAAATATTTCCTGTACAATAAACGTTTTGATTGAAGGTGATTAGTTAGTATTATGATCTCCATTGTATTTTTACTTATTATTTGTATACTGTATTATTATAAGTATTATTGGAGGGAAAGGCAGCCGAAGGAAATTTGATAACAATTAAAAAAGAAAAAGAAAAGAAAAAAGATATTAGGTTTCTAATTTTCCCCCTTAGAAACCGGCTCGTCACAAGAGACCACCCAGACAGAAACCCAATATTTTTACTGTTGCCTTTGTTACATTTTGTGTTGTATTTGTGCTGATAAATAAATATGTGTGTGTGTGTGTGTGTTTGCGTGTGTGTGTGTGTTATGTATATATATATGTATACATATATATTTGTGTATGTATACATACACACACACGAACCATTCTTGTTTAAATTTGTTTATGCTTTTTTTGTGAATACATACTGTTAATTTTGCCATTTCTGTACATTCTCCAAAATTAAGTTCTTAATTAGATATTGTCAAAATGGGATCTTTCTTTGAGTATTGGGCAAATTTTATTTTCACTGCCATGAGCAACTCATTAAATTGTCATAATTCTTGTTGGGGTTTTTTGTGGAGCTATATTTAATGAGAAAAACTGTGGTTTCAGGTGTATGCTTAAATACTAGGGATGTCATCATCCATCTGTTGTCCATCAGTATACAGTAACAAAATAGAAATGCCAGCCAATTACAGTTTAGGTTGTTTCTCTGCTGCTTCATACTAATTAACAACAACAAAGCATTGGAAACTGAAGATATCTTATGGTTAAATTACTTAATTCACCATGCAAAATACTATTCAAAATATTACCAAAAGAACCGCAACAAAAACAATTTCTGTTTTATTATTTGGTAGATATCATGACCTCATTTTTAACAGCTACCAAATTTATGCTAGATTAATTACCATACAATCTGATATGTATCTCCTAGTGAGTTTAGTGGACTTGTTCTCATTATAAGTATATAATTGTACTCTTAATTGTGGATGGGGTCATTGTCTGAGGAGACAAATATGAATCATTCATAATAATATTTCAGAAAATATCTCATTTTAATTGAATATTATTAAATAACCATTTAGTTTATATTTTCTGATAATTTATGAACAATGATACCATTAATTAAATAAAACTATTGACAAAAATAAAGGTAAGCATTCCATAATAATAAGCCTTTTTTTTTCAAAATATGTATGTATGTATGTATGTATGTATGTATGTATGTATGTATTTATTAGACTTATATACCGCTTCATAGGGCTTTCAGCCCTCTCTAAGCAGTTTACAGATTTTTTAGCAAATTGAGTCAGCAACTTGCCCCCACAGTCTGAGTCCTCATTTCACCCACCTCGGAAGGATGGAAGGCTGAGTCGACCTTGAGCCGGTGAGATTTGAACTGCTGAACTGCAGATCACAGTCAGCTGAAGTGGCCTGCAGTACTGCACCCTAACCACTGCGCCACCTCGGCTTGGTAGGTGAAATGTTTTGCTCTATAAACACACACTTGCATTTTTATTTATGTACTTGATAGAATTACTGTCCGGGGCAGCGTTAAAAAAAAGTCAGCTCATGTTAAATTGTTATTAAGGTTTATTTATTTTATTTTTTTATACAGCCTTTATTTTTATAATACTAATACTTCCCCCTTTTAGTTTCACTGTAAGAACAACCTTAGTTTTAATATTTTAATTACTTTTCTATTTATCTTTTTATTATGTGTAAGCTACCCCGAGTCACCTTATATGGGAGATGGGCAGCAAAAAAATGTAACAAACAAACAAACATGGGGTGGGGTGGGCCCTAAGTCACCCAGACAGCTTTCATGCAGGGGCAAAATTCAGCAGGTACTGGAGAACTGTTAGCAGAAATTTTGTGTAGTTCGGAGAACCAGCAAATATAATCTCTGGCTGGTCCCAGAGTGGGGTAGGAATGGGGATTTTGCAGTATCCTTCCCCTGGAGTGGGGTGGGCATGGCAGGGGAAGGATATTGCAAAATCTCCATGCCCACCACACCCACAGAATCGGTAGTAAAAAAAAATGAATTTCACCACTGCTTTCATGTCTAAGGCAGGACTAGAACTCACAATCTCCTAGTTTGTAACCTGAAAAGTAGCCATTAAACTTATGTTTTGAATAAAAAGATAATGAAACTGTATGGAGAAAAAGATCACCCCATGCGGATCTCTAACACTTTAGACTTAAAATATGGACAGCGAGCTTATTCAGTTCCAATGCACAGATGATCTATTACTTGAATATGTATTCCTATAGATTTATACTCCTTTGGGCACATGGTATCTAAATCAGTGTGAGGTTTAAAAAGAGAAAGCGATGCAGCTGGGCCTCTCTTACTTATGATTTAAAAGAAAATTATAGACAGCATATTCAGCCGGGTAGTTCAAAGAGTTTGGTTGCAATTGCCCTTTATTTTTCAGGGATAAGATTGCTATCTCACTGCAAAGAATTGATCACTTTTGCCATTTTCTGCTACTAAGTGAATAATTGTTTCGAATGTATGAGATCCAGCAATTCACAAGAAGAAAATAGATGTTGCCTGACTAACAACTGCTTTAAACCAGATTTTCTTTCCCAATTACCTTAACTCCTTTTGCCTCTATCTCTGCAGATGCCAAATTCAGCCAGCAGAGATAATTTCCTTCCTTCCTTCCGTAAGCCCTGGAGGCCATTTTTTTCTTTGGATCTTCAGAGTTACCACACTTAGCAGATGGGCATGCTGTGGGAACTGGGAGGTGGGGGTTGGATGCCAAAGAGGTAAAATGTTTAGCCATAACATAACAACAACATTGTTTCACTGGGAGTCAAGGGCATTCAACCTGCACCTGGAGAGGTGTAACTGGGAAGCTACTCCGGTTAGGATGGTGGCCTGATTGGACCATGTGATGGATATGTGGGTTCAGGAGAAGGGACTTGGATTTTCTTTTGGGGTGGGGAAAACCCAGGAGACTTCAGGTTCAGGTTTTCCCAGATGTGCCAATATGACATCTCTAATAAAATGGAACTTTGAGGAAATGCCTGCCTCACAATCTTACTTACTTGGGAGTGTTACTTGGAACACTTACACCTTCCTTCCTTCCTTCCTTCCTTCCTTCCTTCCTTCCTTCCTTCCTTCCTTCCTCCCTCCCTCCCTCCCTCCCTCCCTCCCTCCCTCCCTCCCTCCCCTCCCCTTCTGTGAGAAATTGAAATCCTTGGTGATTAATGATAAACTACTGGCACTGTATTTATTTGTAACCAAATAACTTGTTGATAATGGAGCTGTTCAGTGTTTGATTATTGAAATTAAAGAATACCAATAGTTATACTGTAGTTTGGTCCTTGCTAGTTAATTAAACTAAATTCATTTCAATTACTGTATCATGAAAAATTTTGGAGAATTTTTGGAGAAGTGAAGTCAAGGCTAGCAACATATGTCTTTTTATGTTTGTGTGCTTAGATGGCAACTGCCTGGAATAAATGAATTTTTTTGCCAAGGTTTTTCAGAAGTGGTTTGCTCTTGCCTTCTTCCTAGACTCCACTAAACTAAATACAAACTTATTAAATAGCCATTTTAATATTTCTGTCCAAAACAATGTTTGCCCACATGAAGGTAATCTAGCAGGAAAAATGTTAGTAATACAGCCCATAATGTAGCTAGAGATGGCTTTGTCATCAATATTTTCAAATCTCTTCATTGTGATGTTAATTATTCTTTTAGCCTGAACAATTTATCCACAGTTATTTTTTAAAATTTCAAAAATTTACACATTGCTGATATGGTTTACTATTGCTATTGCTATAATATTTATCTTTTATGTGGATGGCATTTTCCATATTTACAGATAAATGTATTTGACTGAACTTCATTTTGTGACAACAAACCTGGCAGTTAACAAAAACCGAATCAGACCTTTATAGAAAGCTTATAGAAAGTGAATTAAAAATCAACGACATGATTGCTGGGTGACTTCACCAAATTTTTCAAAAACTGTGTGACAAGAAAATACAAAAATATTATTAAATATTTAATAATAAATATTTCATTCAATTCAATCAAAATCATAATGAATTTATGATGTTACTTAGTTGAGTAATGAAATATCAGCAAGCAAACTACAAAGCTCAGAGAGCACCAAGAACTCCACAGTTAATTTAAAATATTGGGTAGCAACTGAAGAAAACGACACATGCTTTTTCTAAATTATTAGCCTTTGCTTAATTACAATAATGTTGTTATCATATACTCTAACTACTTCTTCTCCAAGGGATTCAGTGGTGTGTAACAATGGAGGAAGGTTACTCCAGTGTCCAATTAAGCTTTTCTTAGAGGATTAATATGGCATATCTCATCAGTCCTGCTACACCCAGAAGTGTTAATCTTCACTTCATCACTATAATCATAAAACACGACTCTGCAGATCAGAGTTGCTGAGTATTTGAATTAATTGCCCCATTAGAGCAGTGAGGTCCAATAAGAGGCTACTGTATTCCCCAGGTTACATTACACACATCAAAAAGAGAGAGAGAGAAAGAGAGTGTGCCAGTGCAACTCTATGTTACAGAAATATATTCTCAGTTCTGCTTAATGTACTTCTGCCTCTTTCTGATAGTCTAACTAGCAAGCTGACTTTAAAAGTAGCAACTAGGTGCATATGTGAAGAGTAGATGGTTTTCAAAGACTTAGTCAGATTAAAATTTTGCAACAACTGTAGCCAACAGCTGTATAGTATCATAAACATTACAAAAATTATATTTTTTTACACCCTCACTCTCAAAAACATGCAGCCATGTAAAATATTCCTATTTCAAGCTCTCTTGGGCAATTAGTTGAAACGCAACACAATAGACTACTATCACATTCATATTCAGCTTTTATTTTGAAATAGCATTAGCCATTACATGGCTCCAAATCATTTCATAGGTACCAAGTCCAGTTTTCAAAAGTTCTGGGGTTCCTAAAATACAGTCCTTAGTCCAATATGTCTTCCTGATAACCCACAAATCTTCCTTCTTCACTCTTCTTAAGTTCCTAAGACAAAGGTTTTAAAAATATATTGTTGTATTGACTGTTTTAGTGTTAATGCTTATTTATGGATTCTGTTAATGTTCATGCTAATTTTATTTCATTGATGTGTGGTTATTTTGTTTGGTATTTTGGAAGGGGTTGGCATCATGCCTTGGCCAAGGCTTAAAAAATATTGTTGTTGTTGTTGTTGATAAAGAGTTGTAATAGTATTTCTGCAAGCAATTAAATTGAAATTCTAGCTTGCATTGCATTTAGGAAATGAAATTTCACTGTGTGTTTTATTTTTTGTAATTGTTTAAATTTAAGCAGCTGACTATAGTATGCTGACTAATATGTTCATTTGGTGTTATGGATATTTGACTATAGTATGCTGACTAATACGTTCATTTGGTGTTATGGATATTTTACTGTTTTACTTGCATTGTCATTTGTATTTATTGTACCATGTCATTTATTGTATTATTGATAGATATATTGTAAACTTCCAAGAGTCTCCTCAATTGCAGTGAGCATAAATTATCAAATCTGGTTACAGGAGATATCACTTACTCCTCAAACAGATTCTTAAGGCTCACTGTATAAGAGTGGAGTGAATGTTGGGCAACATATGTTTATAATCCCTACATGTATCGATGCAGGTTAAAGCTACAACTGATGGCAAAATGTGATTTGAAGGATTCACTTACTTCCATAATTAAGCTTGATCTGATAACCATTCTTGGTTGGAAGACTGACTTGGCTAATCCACCCAAAGAGTCAGTTGTGCAGTAGATTACTCTCTAGGCAAGTGGATAAATTTGGCTCCTAACTGCTTTGAAATTAGCCTTCAAGGTATTTAGAACTCTGTGAATCAAAGCAGCAAGGGTAGGTGGCAGAAGGCTCATTTAACTTAGATAAGGCAGATAGAAATGAAGTGCCTGTACTGTGTAGATAAATATAGAAATGAATTATTTTCTGCAGAAATCTGTAGGTTCTCATTCAGCAGTTTTGAGCTATGATAGAAGTAATATTTTTTTACTCAGCCTCTGAACTTGGAACCAGAACCTTCAGCAGCCCACTGTGATCCTTTCAGTGAGCTCCCTGGCAATATTTTTTCTCAATTTTAAAGTGATCTGGATGCGGGTTTGGATTGTGAGATGGAGGTATTGAGACATTCCTCTTATAAAATTAAATTCAGATCAATATGGCTTGTATCCTCATGCTGAGAAATTCTGGGAGCTGGTTTATGACCATTATGACATGATGGGCATGGCAATCAAGATAGTAGAAGCTTCCCAGCTTCCAAACTGTCTTATATTAAATAGATTATCTGGATTTATTTCAACATACTGTGGAATAAAGACTACCTTGATCAGCCTCCTGAATTATCTTCATTTGAGGAGAGAGAGGTGGAGTGGGACATAGTTTGTTCTCTTAAATCTCTCAATAGATTTTGATACCAGTTATGACGAAATTCTTCTGAATGAATTGGGAATCTTGGGAAATGGAGCACTGTTTTGAATTACTTCCACTCCCGTCTATCAAAAAGTTTCAGGTGAGTAGAGAACTAACACCCCCTCCCAAAAGGAGCTGATCCATGGGATCATCAAGACTCAATTTTGTTTAGAATACTTTTTAACTTCTGTATGAAACTATTAGAAAAAGGATATTTAGAACTTTGTGTTCTCAATATACTGATAGCACCAAAGTTCATTTTGTGGCACTATCAATAGGCAATGCAAGGTATCGTAGAGGCCATATTCCATCAGTTGTGAAAGGCTGTCAGTTTGTTTCCAGGGACTGTAATGAGGTGTTATTTATTATTTTAAGGCCTTAAATGCTTGACTCAGGACATCTAAGAGAATTTTTGTGAAATTCTCACTTCCTACTAGTGACTAATTTGGAAAAGCTTGACTCCAACAGCAGCCAATCAGACTGACAATAGGTATTACACATGTTCTGTGGTTGTCTCATGTTTGTAGAGCTCACTTCCCACTATAACATGAAATGGTTTTCAAACTTTGGCTGTTACCCCCAGCCCCATGTGAGTGGAAATCAAAAGCAACTTAGGACCACTGCACATATACACACATAACACCCAAATAATATTTGATAAGACCTTTAAGTATTTATAAATTGACCAAAAGATTTCCCAGCTGTTTCATGTTTTTTTACTAAAGGCATGTACTGCCAACAATAATTTATACTTCATCAAAAAGTCTATAAAGGTTTCTAATTGGATGTATGACAAATCCCATATGACTGCCAAACCAAAGAAAGAAGTAATACATGAATTGCTTTAATGCCAGTCTGGAGTAAAAATACAATCTTGAAAACAGGTAAGAGTAAATTCCCAGCCAGACTCACAATGTGTTAATTAAAGTGAGAAACCCTTGCTTCCTGAAGCTCTTACAAATTGAACTTTTCGCATAGCATTCACTTATTTTCCTCCACTTCCTTCCCACATTTCTCAAAGTTTAAAGTGTATTGAATTTCATGAAGAAAACTCTAATGTTTGCAGTGTACCAGAACTGACAAATTATCCGATATTAATTTTTCATGCACACTGGCCATTGACAATTTGCATAGGCTTTTCTCAGAAATATTTGTGTGTCTGAAGTCTCCACTGGCATGAAATGTGGTAGTACAACTACAATTTTGTGACTGTTCACAGAAGTATACATTTGTCAGGTGCGAAGAATTAGGACCATGCAATAAGTTCCAATTAAGAAAATTTATTGCTTACGCTTATATACAAGAATTTAGTTAATTAATGGTCAGCATTAAATTGGCACAAGGTAAGAGCTAACGGAATTCAAGGGGGAAGTTGGACATGGATCGCTTGGGGCAATGTATCAACTCCAGCTTAATTCCACTTCCAGGTGCTGCTTCTTCTACACATTTTGGCAAAGATCAGGTTTATTTTTCATTTTATCATTTATTTTAAAATTCCAACTTTTCAGCATAGGAAAAAAGCTGTTGGGTGGCCAAAGTAAAGCTAAAGATAACCATTCTATCAGCATTGTTAAAAATATGGCTAAGTCAAGAAAGCAGTTACATTTCTTTTGTTTTCAATTAGTGTTTCTGTTGTTGAGAAAATAAAGCCTTAGTTCATTATTTGTCAGAAAACATCACTCACTGAGGATATGGAAACAATCACATTGAACAAGTTATAAAAACTGGGTAATGGTTTTATCATTGTTTCATTTGATTTCAAACTTAAGTTTAAAAGGAAGTGGTATATTTATCTCTCCCCCAACCTCGGGGAATCATTAGTTTTATTATAGAAGGAATGCACAAATTCATTTATCATTTTAGAGGGTAGTTTCAGGTGCATGGTGCTATTTTGAGAACTACAATACAATAGCAGAGTTGGAAGGGACCTTGGAGGTCTTCTAGTCCAACCCCCTGCCTAGGCAGGAAACCCTATACCATTTCAGACAAATGGCTATCCAACATCTTCTTAAAAACTTCCAGTGTTGGGGCATTCACAACTTCTGGAGGCAAGCTGATTAATTGTTCTAACTGTCAGGAAATTTCTCCTCATTTCTAAGTTGATTCTCTCCTTGATTAGTTTCTACCCATTGCTTCTTGTTCTACACTCAGGTGCCTTAGAGAATAGTTTGACTCCCTCTTCTTTGTGGCAACCCCTGTGATATTGGAACACTGCTATCATGTTTCCCATAGTCCTTATTTTCATTAAACTAGACATACCCAGTTCCTGCAACCATTCTTCATATGTTTTAGTCTCCAGTCCCCTAATCATCTTTGTTGCTCTTCTCTGTGCTCCTTCTAGAGTCTCCACATCTTTTCTACATCGTGGCGACCAAAACTGAATGCAGTATTCCAAGTGTGGCCTTACTAAGGCATTATAAAGTGGTATACTTCACGTGATCTTGATTCTATCCCTCTGTTTATGTAGCCTAGAACTGTGTTGGCTTTTTTGGCAACTGCTGCACACTGCTGGCTCATATTTAAATGGTTGTCCACTAGGACTCCAAGATCCCTCTCACAGTTACTACTGTTGAGCAAGGTACCACCTATACTGTACCTGTGCATTTCATTTTTCTTGCCTAAATGTAGAACCGTACTCTTTTCACCATTGAATTTCATTTTATTAGATAGTGCCCAATGTTCAAGTTTGTCAAGATCCTTCTGTATCTTAAGCCTATCTTCTGGCTATTCCTGCCAGCTTGGTGTCATCTGCAAATTTGATGAGGTCCACATTTATTCCCTCATCAAAATCATTGATGAAGATGTTGAAGAGTACTGAGCCTAAAACAGAGCCTTGGGGTACTCCACTTTCAGAGTCTTTATTATATTTTAATATGTACAAAATAGCAGCTTCTCTGCATATGTGAAGTATATTTTCCCTCCCAAGGTCTCATTTGTTACAACGTCTGGATCTGTAGTCTTTAGGCCAGAATGGGAATCCCAATAAATAATGAAGCCACCTGGAGTCAATTGTTGGAAGGTTTTGCTTTCCTGGTTAGATTCCTTGGTCCAAATCCATTCTTTGTGCCGCAAAAGTTTTTTTTTTCCTAATAACTTCTGGTAGCTTTGTAGCATAACTATTTTCTGTAAAAGTAAGCTGAATTGAGTATAGGTTACAGGAAAGCATTCCAATTTTAAATCTCACTGTGCACTTTATGCCCTTCAGAAATTGATTCTCATGAAGAAGTCACTGACATCAGATGTGCTAGGCATTGTGTCCCTTTTACTACAGTAAAAGGAGGAAATGTGATGCCTGGACATGTGTAGCCTTGTGGAAAAAGGGTCTTATTTCACTTGCTGACAAGCACAGCAGCAGTCTGGCAGTATTTCCCAGGGGACAACCACGCTGTAAAAAAAATCAATATTGACTCTTGACACATTTTCATTTACATCAGCACATGACTTTCAGTGGGGCACAGATCAATATCCAGCTTTTAACACTATTCAAGAAGTTTCTCCTATGTAAAAGACTGATTTGGCTTGAGTGGCTTGGGTTTTTTTCTCCCTATAGACACACAGGCAGGTTACCCACCATTAACACATTGTGACTCTTAGGAAGGAAGTTTCTTTGCCATTTGTTCCGTGAACGTTTGGAAGAATTTGAGTTATTGCATTAATCACATGAGGCTTACTTGGCCACTGCTTACAGTCAATTGATTTTATACGTAAGGACAATCCACACCATTACTAAGCATATGGTCAGAACAGTAAAACAGCTTGAAAATGTGCTGACTTCGTAACTACAGGAGTGAAACACTGCTTGGACCAGCTGGATCAAGTGCACATGAAATGGAAAAAAGGATTACATAGAAAGGAACTTTTGACAACATATTTGAATGGGTTTCCTGGATATAGATTTTTTTAATGCATTTTAACACACCAAAGACATTTAGGATTCGAATGTCATGCTTACCTGTCCTACTTTCTTCCTGTTTAACTCTGCCCAGTTAATTGACTGGAAAACTTCCGAGAATGACAGGGACTGTGCTTCACCTCAATGAAACTGATCAAATGCTTTTCTTCGACTGATGAAGGGGGGGAGGGACCAGCTTGAGAACATTCATGCTCTGCTGAACCTTCCCATCAGGAACTTAACAGTGTGACAGGTTTTTCAAAATTCTAGATTTGGCTCAAAGCTGCAAACCCTACAAGACTCTTCAGAATCTCTCTGGAGGAGGAAAGGAAGGGAGACCACCTGCAGATTTGGGTGCCAGCTTGGGTGCCAGGATCAGTCACCCTGCTTGTACCCCTCCACAGAGACTTTTTAAAGGACACTAAATTCTCAAATTTAAGTTCTGATCACTTTTGGAAATTGCTTATTTAAGTATCTTAAGTCTATAGAGGTCTTTGGAATGACAAGCCTGAAAAAAAATCACCTGGTGTAAGAAAATGCATTTTTATGAAAATCAAAAATTTGAAATAAATGGCAAAAAGCAAAACAAGAAAGTTATAAAGAATTAAAGGTCCAGATAAATTTGGAATATTGAAATGTAGAGTAGATAAGATTTTGGAATTAACTGTATACTATAAACAGCTTACCATAAAGGCAAAGTTTTTTTGACTATGGCAAGTCATTAGAGAGATAAGAGACCTTGTGATGTAAATTGGACACTAATGTGCAGCTAAATAGGAAAGAAAACCTTGCCTTTAGGATTGGGATTTACAAAATGACACAGAAGACTATAATATTTGAAGTATTAATGGAGATATTTAAAAAATGTTGCCAGACATTAGTAACCACAATATCAACAATAAGTAATAATATCTGTTTCTATGGATAAATGATGTCTAAAATATGTTAATGAAAGAAAGAGAGATGTGAAACAAATGTTGCTTGTTAGAGAAATAATGGAATCAGCAGTGGATTATAAACAGACAAGGGATTTAAACTGGAAATAACAATGACAGGAAAAAGTGTGGCGTACAAGATAGAAAAGAACCAAGAGACCAGCTCTATAAGTACTTTTTACTGGATACACAAAAGCTGTATAAGGCTTTGAAAATTAAACGGGAAATACAAAAGACTAGCAAAGACAATAATTGTGATAATGACTTTCTACCACATTCACAAAGCTAAAGCCTCCAAGAAGCCTCTGTGGTGAAAAAAAGAAAGAAAGATAGCATCTGAATTAATTAATGATCAAGACTTTTAGAAGTAAAAGAAAAGAATATGAAATTGATTTGTTTGATCAAAGTTAAAATAAGGCATGTTTTCATAAAACTTTTTTGTAGACCTTTTGCTGACACTGAGCTGCAAAATAGATGCTTTATGAGTTTTCATATAGAACAGATGGGTCATGGGAAGAAGAGATATTTTTTTGTAACTTTATACAGGATGATGACTAATCAAATTTGTGAAGAAGACTGCGAGTCACTTATTTACATTTCTTTTTCTTTATTCTATTGCTTTATTTTCTATTTTTTTTCTTTATTTGCACATATTTTTCTTTATCTTTCTTTTCTGAGTTTAGTTTGTATTTGCTTTTGCAATTGGACTTAAAATCTTTAATAAACATCTTTTTTTAAAAAAAGACACGCATTTGGAAAACACCTTTAAAAAGGCTTGCAAAAGCTTAGTTATTGATACTGATGCTTCTGAAAAGCCTAGATTTTCAAGGGATAACCTTGTGCCTAGTGGTTGTGTGAAAGAGCCATTGCAGAAAGTGCTTTAAGTGGCAATTGTGATGTGTTCTAACATTTTGCATTTTCACTTAACAACTGTCTTCACTACTTATATAAAATGAAATACTGTATGTGTGCATCAGAAGACAATAGAATAATGTTCACTATATTGTTAAATTAACAGATAACCACCGTAGGCTATTATGGAAGTAATAATAACAATTTCATTGTCTGAGATGGATCAGAATGAAAAGCCTTTCACTTTGGCCTTTTATCTTTGCAACTGACCCAAGATCTACTTCCAAATTATGTATACATGGAAAAAAAGTGAAACCAGCTGAGAAAATAGGAACCGTACTACAAAGATAATAAAGCTTTTCTCTTATAGCAATAGCACTTAGACTTCTATACTGCTTCATAGCGGAGGTGGTATTCAGCAGGTTCTGACCAGTTCTAGAGAACTGGTAGCAGAAATTTTGAGTAGTTTGGAGAACCAGCAAATATCACCTGTGACTGGCTCTACCCCATCTATTCTCTGCCTCTTGAGTCCCAGCTGATGAGGAGAAATGGGGATTTTGCAGTAAACTTCCTCTGGAGTGGGGAGGCAATAAAGATTTTACAGTATCCTTTTCCTGCCACACCCACCATGCCGTGCCCACCAAGCCATGCTACATCCACCAAGCCATGCCACACCCACCAAGTCATGCCCACAGAACCAGTAGTAAAAAAATTTGAATTCCACCACTGCTTCATAGTGCTTTTACAGCTTTCTCTAAGTGGTTTTACAGAGTCAGCATATTGCCCCCAATAATCTGCGTCCTCATTTTACCCACCTCAAAAGGATGGAAGGCTGAGTCAACTTTGAGCTGGTGAGATTTGAACTGCCAAACTGCAGCAAGCAGTCAGCTGAAGTAGCCTGCAGTACTGCATTCTAACCACTGCGCTGTCCTGGCTCTTATGTCCAAGGAAGCATCTACTTATGGTTCTTGAGAGATAGTGAGGATGGAACTCAGACTTTGTCCTGAACAGTGACTCACAACTGTTGTTCAGCAGGAAAAAATAAAGCATAAACATTTCCACAGAGTTTATCAAAAACCTGACACCCAGGATTTTCAGTGTGAAATGTGAAATTAATATAGCTGTGTAAAACATTAAAAGTTGTTTTGCAAAAATGTTTTATCGTAAGAAAAGCACCATTCCTGAAAGCGTTCCAGCAACTGTATGATCTGCAAGACAACACATATTTATTTATGTGAATTGAATGGCTGCTCTGAAGCCTGTCCCTGGCTGCCTGCCCTTGGAAGATGGTGATCCCTGTGGAAGTGTAGATAATCAGAGATAGCTTTGCAAGCTTTATGGCTGACACGGCGGCTTTAAAGACTACCTGGACTTCTATGAGTAAGCTAGGTCCAAAGTATGAAAAATTGACATTGGGCATTCAAACACAGTACATGACATTAGAAATGAAATGGAAGGGTCATCTATCTTCTACAAAATGCTCTGGTGCTGAATCATGACAATCCTAATTGCATTTCAACTACTTGGAGTGATCCTGTTTCACTCAGCAAGCCAGAAAATCAGTCCAAAAAATTTAGCTCAAGATTTACCTACAGCTGCGTTTTATATTTAAAATATTTTAGAAAATATTTCATTTCCCCCTGCCCTCACCCAAATACCATTAATAGCAAGGGGGGAAAGATTTATCATTTCCACTGTTTATGTCTCAAACTGGCTTCCCTCATGCATATTCAATCTCTGCTCCTTTGAACACCATAGGGATCCCTGAGTTCCAATGCCGAGAAGAGACCTTTAAATTTGACATTTATCATTTGGCAATTTATCACTTTGCAGGACCTGTATCAAATCTGCACAATAATTCTAAATAAGCAAGATTGGAATGAGGCAATACAAGCACAGACTGTACATATAAAGAAGTATATCTGGGGCTCAGTTACCAGCAAAGATTGTTCTTCAATGTGTGTGACTATCAGGGGTGGGTTCCAGCTGTCCAGCTGTCACTACTGCAGGTTCATTGTGTGCAATTAAAATTGTTCTGCGTGTGCAGAACTGAAAAACAAGATGGCGCCACCGACTGGGGAACTGGTTTGTGGGTGTGGCAGGCCTGGGTCACTGCTGGTTCCAGCGACCCAAGCCGCCAAACCACTACTGGTTTCACCAGTCCAAACCAGTAGGAATCCACCACTGGACTATAACTATCAAAATGGTTAGTCTGCGTGAATATTGTCACCGCTGGCTGGAAATTCTGTGAGTTGTAATCCAACATACTTGGATGGCATTAAGTTAGAAAATTTGGATTATCAGGGCAAGAGAAGATGTTCCAAGTAAAGCTGCCTTCTGCAATTGACCGATGGCCTATGGTGGTCAAGTGGTGCTCCAGTTGTTTTGGTACTGCACCCAAAGCGCCTATTACTATTGGTACTACCCTTGTTTTCCTTTGCCATAGTCGTTCTATTTCTATTTTTATTACCGTATATACTCGAGTATAGGCCGACCCGAATATAAGCCGAGGCACCTAATTTTACCACAAAAAACTGGAAAAGTTATTGACTCGAGTATAAGCCTAGGGTGGGAAATGCAGCAGCTACCGATAAATTTCAAAAATAAAAATAGATACCAATAATGCCATTGCCCATTGAATAACATATACAGCCTGCCTGTGCCCATTAAATATACAGTAGCCATTGTAAAAATTTGCTCTGCATAACAAATTATTATCACACAATACCGGTGTATTCAATGAAATACTTCACTCACCTCATGATGCTGATGTCCCGCTGTGATGATGATGTCCCGCCTCCTATGACACACGGCACAGTGATTCCTATCATTGGATCACTGTACCAGAGGAGGTGGGACATCGCTATGTGGCTGCTTGCCATAACAAGGAGGAGGTGGGACATCGTTGCAGAGCAGCAGGAGGGGGAGGAAGGGGAATTGTAAGATAGCCCTGCATTACATTAGAACGTGAGGAGGGGGGATGGTGCGGTGCACGCTGCGCGGCAAACTGACACAGAGGGAGGGGAAACTCAGGGGCGCTGGGCCATTCACGAGCGTCACCCAGCGGCATGGCCCCGCCCCTTTTTCTCCTCCATTTCGGGCAAATTTTTCACTGACTCGAGTATAAGCCGAGGCGGCTTTTTTCAGCTCAAAAAGTGGGCTGAAAAACTAGGCTTATACTTGAGTATATACAGTATGTTGCTTTGCATGTATGCTGAGAACTTCTGAGAGACAAATTGTGTGTCTAATCACATTTGGCCAAATAAAGTGTTCAATTCAATTCAATTCACTCCACTGCTTCTTGAGTGGCAGAATGGATGACATCATCCTCTTTCTACTTCCAGGTCTTTTTAAATGTATCCTGCAGCTACGTTTTCAGTTTTAGTTCAAAATGTCTGTTTTCTGAACTTACGTTTTTCATGGCCTCCAGCACTTTGTTGTGTTCCAGAGGCAGCAGATGCAGCTCTGATTCTCTGCAATGCATGGTTGGTCCCTGCCCTGAATAGCCATTTGTCTTGGGCTGCAGGGCTGTTATGTTCTCAGTACTCTTAAAAATTATCTTGTGAAAAGCCATTAATTAATTAAATGAACCACAACTCTAGAAGCTCAGGCTCCGCTCAACACATATCCAAGTTTCTTTCTGTTTCTGTCTGGATAAAATATTCTCCTCTTGCTTTCCTATCACCTGCCCCAGTTCTCTTACCTTTATTTTTAAATCAAGGACTATTGCTATTTTCGTTCTTTCTATGAAGCTGAAATATCAGTATTTCCTTGTTACCAAAATTTCAACTGAGATACAGAGATGCCAGGAAGCAAAGAAATGTTTCTCTGTTGTTTTGATTATTCTAGCACCAGAGCAATGGTCCTACAAAAGGAGAAAAGAAAATAAGAAGGCTTGAATTAGTGGCAAAAGAGATGAAGTGGGAAATGAGGGGCAAAATCACCCATGGGTGTCAATGTCTGGAAAAACAAGAGGAGGTACAAGGGCCAGTGAGGAAGAAAAGTTCCCCAAAAGAAAATGATTGATCCTCTTGGATGAGTTCACACAGGAACCAGCAGTCAGTCTTGATTTACTACATGGATTGGGAGGATAAGAAATAAAGACACAATGAATCAGATTTTGTAAGATTAAGCATCAGCCCAGCTCCACGCTAACACAGTTTAAACTGTTTCTGCAGTTGGCTTAAGAAATGGCTGGGAGGAGCATGGGAAATAAGCAGATCAAGAAGCAGTACAGAACTGCCACAAGACAGCCAAATAATAGCATCTAAAGTTAAAGACTCTCTTGAGTTGAGCTTGACTTCTGCTGACCATGTGGACTGGTCTCTAGTTTTCTTAACAACAATTGCAAAGTGATTTGCCATTTCCACCTTCTCTCTAGTCCAGTGTTTCTCAATAGCACTTAGCACTTAGATTTATATAACACTTTATAGTGCTTAACAGCCTTCTCTAAGCAGTTTATAGAGTCAGCATTTTGCCCCCAACAATCTGGGTCCTCATTTTACTGACCTCAGAAGGATGGAAGGCTCAGTCAACCTTGAGCCACTCAGAATCAAACTCCTGGAGTGAGCAGTGAGTTAGCCTGCAGTACTGCATTCTAACCACTGCACCACCACGATTCTTTAAGCAACTTTAAGATGTTCTGAAGTTACCAAGTTAAAGTCACCAAATGAGAGAAACATTGTGTTAATGTACACATAGTCCTTGACTGATGATTGATTGCTTAGCAGTCATTCAAATGTACAACAGACTCCCCAAAATGCACTTACAACCCAGTTCCAAAGTTCTGATCACTGGGCCATCTCTTGTAGTCAAGAGGTTGCATTTTGGACACTTAGCAACTGGCCTGCATTTATGGACTTTTGCAATGTCCTGTGGGCATGTGACTGCAATTTATGACATTTTTGTTGAAAATGGCATTTACTTCTGATTTTCGGCAAAAACACCCAATATTGAACAATGGGTTTGCTTAACAACGGCTGGAATCACTTTACAACCATGGCATGTAATTAATAACTGCTGCCCAAAATGATAAAATAGGGTCAGTCATGTGGTAACCTGCTTCACAACCATCATGACGTACAACCACAGTGGCTCCATAATGGTGAGTTCCACTACAGTCATAAGTTGAGGACTATATATTCCAGGAGTTATGTATATTTGGGTCAGAACCTTTTTAGCACTGGCTATGTGCTGCCATTTGATGTCTCTTATGCTACTTATTAACTACATAAGTATCCTTGAGTCAAAATAAATTCTTAGTAACTTATGGACACATCTCTGAAAGTTTCTTTGTAATAATGTAGCCGTAAGGTGCTGTTTAAACTCTCTAGATCACCCGAAACTCTGGTATTTTTTGGTGGTTCCTTATCCAAATAGTTCTAAAACCCTGCTTAGTTTTTTGAAATGATCAGAACAGTGTCTTGTTTTCTCGATCATACAAAAAAAAAAAAAAAAACAAAAAAAAAAACATGTCCAAAACCATATCTCAGAACAGTTTATAAACCTATAATATCCTGATAAACACAGTAAAGGGAAAGATAGTACACTTCTTAAAACTTAAAAATTCTTCTTAAAACTTAAAAAATCAAGCACACTTTGAAATCATTGCCTTTGGTTTAGTGTTGTTAACAAGAATAGTATAGTCTATGCAGTAGTTCAGGGAAATGTCATTCCACAGCTTGGAAGAAACAATCTTGCACAGGGATAATAAATGTGGAATATATAAATATGAAATTGTGTCTACATATGGATACTTGTCAATCTGCTGCATCTGGGCTTCAGAAGGAAGCTTCTCTAGATTTTTTTTTAAAAAAACATGTTCTTGTCTATTCAACAACAGATTCACTAATCTTGTAAATTCTGTTGAACTTGTTTTGGATCGGGAACAAATATTAGATTGGAGCTTCACAGCTACACAATATTCTTCTTTAAATCAGCATATCTGAAATAATTCAGTGAATTGTGCTCACATCAGACCATTGGTCGAACTGATCTTATTTTGTGGCACTAAAATTTGTGGCTTCGCTTCAGTGGAAACAAAAGGAAAGTTCTTAAAAGCTTCACAATATGCTTAATTTTGGACATGCTTAATTTTGGATTAAGCATCTGCAGGCAAGCTTCCATATCCAAACAACAAATGCTTTGGACAATTCAGAAAACAGTATTTGAAGCACCTTCTTAGAAACAATAATTTCTAATACCTTCATCTGTCACAGAATAAATTAAAGATAACATTAGCATGTCCATCATAAAGGCACATATTTTAATGGGGAAAATCCTGCATATTATGCCCATTTATTTAGTAGAAAATGATATTCATTTTCTTCACTTGTATATGAAACTAGGCCTGATGGCATGATAAATTGATTGTGACTATGCTAGGATCAAATGGACAATTCTGCAGCTGTATCTCCTATTATAACTATTTAGAGAGTCCAGTGGAATTAATAAAGACCAGAATAGAGGAAATAATTTATGACAGCATTTTCAACTTATTTTAAAAACTGCAGATTTAAGAATTTATTATCTAAATTAGACCCAGAAGCCAGCTGGAGTGCAGCTCCTAGAGTATAGGTGTTACACTTCTATATAGGTTTCTCCAATCAGCAGGTGATTAACTGCAATTTGTGTTATGTGTAATTTCCAAGCAGTCCCATGTAAAGTGAATCACAGTAGTCTAATTGGAAGATGAGAAGGTAAATGAATCAGCATACCAAGAAAAGGCCACAGAAAACTATTGTGGCTATGATGGTCTCCTATTTCTGTAGCAGGGGCTACAAGTTCAGTAGCAGATGGTGGGCTTTCAGTGAAAAATCCCATTTAATCCCAAAATAAGATGGAGTTTTGTTGATCTCAGAGGAGAGCTGCACAAATAGTAATTTCCACTCACTAGGATTAAACCTGGGTCTCTTCCATCCCACGAAATCCATTGCAACTTTCAGGCACTAGAGGCTGTTTGGCTTGAATAGTGATATACTGTATAGTTGGACATATGGGCATGATGATGATACCGCACACCAAATTGGAACTCATCCCTTCTGCTCATGAGCATTCTGCCTACCCAGCTTCTAAATATGAGTGGATAGAAATAATTGGGCGTGCAAAATCCAGGAAACAGGTAACTTTCAAGAAGGTCCGCAGGGAGCGTGCATAAGCGCAGCCTACCATCCCCATTGACATGTACTCATTTTATGTGTTCATGGCCATGTTATACTTATTTATATCCCTCTATTTGTATCAATCTCATGCAAAAATGTCCATGTCTATTCTAATACCTGTTACCTTGTACATGCTGACAAATAAATAAATAAATAAATAAATAAATAAATAAATAAATAAATAAATAAATAAATAAATAAATAAATAAATAAATAAATAAATAAATAAATGTCCTCCATTTTTGAATCACATGCTAACTGCGCACATACTACATTAATAGCATAGCCCTGAATGCACTGGGCTATGATGCACCCAAGGTTTGTAGCAATGCACCTAGAATACTTTTTCCTCCTCCCAATTTAATATATATAGTGGTGCAATCCAGTTTACTTCAACCATGTCAAGTCATCTTAAATCTGGGGCATGAATGCTGAAATCTCCTAGTACAAGAAGCCTGGGAAAGGCCACCACCAGCTTGGCAATGAAGCTGAACAGCTAGGAGGAAGGTCTTCAAGCGATACTCCTAGTGTGTCCCTAGCTCCCAGGTTTGCTTACAGATAGTAGCTTAAATAGAGACAAAAATGAAATACATGGGAAACTACTAGTATCTAAAAATATGTTAGATGTAAGTTACATATGGCTTGATAATTGTGCTATTGATAATAAAAAAAACAGCTAGGGTATAGGCTTGTATCTTTTGAAATTGTTTGCATTATTTTAAAAAGTGCTCACAGCAAGCTTCTCATCTACAATATGAAGCCAACTTAAAAATGGATTTTCATGCATATATAATCTTAAATTAAATGCAAATAGCTTTCTATTTCTCTCATCTTTAATCTTTTATTGGACTTCCTAACCTAACAAATAATTCTGATATGAGCAGATACGAATGTATTCATTTTAACCTTTCAACCTTTCAAATATGTCTGAAGTTTGTAAAACTTCTGAAATGAAGCTGTTTACATGTAGAAGCTAAGAAAATAATATAACATTGAATCCTTATTATTTATCCTGATAGATACACTATTATATAGAGAAAAAATGTTGGTTATATAATAAATGTAATATAAATTTATAACTGTAATAGAAATTGCACACTTGAAATATTGCATCCAGTGTTGGTTGCCATGCTATAAAAAACATGTTGAGGCTCTATAACAGGGCTGTCAAACTCAATTTCATTGAGGGCTGCATCAGCATTGTATTTGACCTGATGAGACGGGGTGGGGCTGGTCAGCTATATGTCACTCATATCAGGGGTGCCTGTGGTGGCCGAGAGCTCTGCCAGTGAAAATGGGATGTTTCCAGGGTGGCCCTGCAGGTCAGATCTAAGCACCCCGTGGGCCATATCCTCCCCACCCCCGGGCCTTGAGTTTGACACCCCTGCTCTATAAAGAGTTCAGAGAAGGGCAACAAAAGTGCTTAGAGGACTGGAGACTAAAATATACAAAGAACGGTTGCAGGAATTAGGTATGGGGGAAAAAAGAATTTGGGGTGGCATGATAACAGTATCTCAATAACTCAGGGACTGCCACAAAGAAGGGAGTCAAGGTATTCTCCAAAGCACCTGAGGGGAGAAAAAGAAGCAATGGATGGAAACTAACCAAGGAGGAAAGCAACCTAGAACAAAGGAGAAATTTCCTGACAGTTAGAACAATTAATTAGTGGCACAACTTCTTTCTAGATGTTGTGGTGCATCAATACTGGAGGTTTTTAAGAAGAGATTGGACAACCATTTGTCTGAAATGGTATATAGGGTGTCCTGTTTGAGCAGGATATTGAACTAGAAGATCTCTAAGGTCCCTTATAATTCTGTTATTCTGATATATAGTAAGAAAAAACTTCCTCCCTTTTCCACCACTTTAAAGCTACAGGACATGAAATTAATTTTGAAGGAACCAGGTTACTCTCCAAAACAGGAACACTTCAACAAGAGAATAATTATGGAAGCTATCGAAATAAAGAAACACCCCCACAACATGAATAAATATGACAATACCTCCCACCTACCAGACATCTGGAAACCAGTCCTAGTCAACAAACGAGCCCCACCCACCACCCAGCCCGTTACAACCCGAAACAACAATAGACACACAGCCAGCACCAATCAGCACCAATCATGATACAAGCACACAACCAATCATTCCACTTACTGAAACAAAGCCAGCACTCCACACATCCCCACCAAGATTTATAGAAACACAGTAGCTCCGATCACACTTTAAGCCCAAAACCCAGCCTGAAGATGGCGAGTGAGACCTCGCTGAAACGTTGCCAAGACAATCTCAATCTTACATGGGAAAAGACCCGAATACAACAAGACCAGCATATATACATCTTTGTCTTCTTTTTATGTATGTGACTGTTGCGTGGTTGAGAGGTAATTTTCAAAGTAATAACTGGCATACAACTAATGACTTTTTTAAAAAATTGTGGTGCCTAGAAACATTTCTAAATAAAGCCATAAATGGACTTACAACTTGTCAGCTTTAATTAATAAAATAAGGAAGGGCAAGGAACCTGGTGGACATTAAGAAAAACAAAACAAATATTGATTTCCACCAGTGGCTCTTTCAACCCTGTCTATGCAACAAGAAGAAGCATCTTGTTTTTTCCCCTCGTGTTATTTTTGTTTTTGTTTTGGTTCTTTTTGTTTAGCTTTTGGGATATACGCAAATGGTGTGTGGTTAGGATGAAGATAATGATAGGAACAGTTTCCAAGTGCAGAAACCTATTGGATCCTATGGAGGATCCCATTCCTTCAATGGTTCTCAGTTTAAACAGTTTTTGATAATTAGCATTTCACTTCTACCATTTCTTACGACCATTTAACCCCTACCAGATAACTTGTTCAGTATTTTCAGTCTCTTTGTTAAAATGAAAGTCTAAAAATATTTTAAAAATGGTCCTCAGTATATAGAAAGTGTACATAATAAGCTACATTCTTAATCCATGAAATTTAAAAAAAAACAGTTTCAGGTTTAGAAAAAAAGAAAATAAGATAAATTACTTTACTCTAATTTCAACAGAATATGTTTGTTTGTACATCTGTTTCTCTCTAATTCTAACAATTTCCTCCTTGGATTTCTCATATTTAAATAAAATTCAAATGATTTATCTTATTTTGAAAGGAATAGTTACTAGCATCGAGTCTTCTTCTAATTTTACATTAGAATTAATTAGTACTGTGCTTTTGTCTCCATGATTTAAGGCACTACACAATGTTCTATGCTATAAAACAAGGATTTGAGTGAATATGTAATCTGGCCTAGTTAATTTCCAGCCCTTTATTAGGGAAGATTGATAGATAAATTTCATTTTCAGAATATAGAGGCATAGGTGAATTTGATTTGCCAAAACAAATGGAGAGAAGATAAATGGAGAGACAGACAAAAACAAACTGACAGATTTTTTTTTGCTAAGGTTACTTCTCTGTTTGCAGAATTTGCACAGCTTTGTATGTGGCTTAATTAATCATGATCAGTGTTTTGATTGAACCAAGGTTTTAATGAATCAGATTAATTCATTCATCTGTCTGCATTTTATCTAGGATATATTTGTTCCAATCACCACCTTAAAAAGTTGCAATGCTTTTAAAAGCCAATGGCTGGATGAAATTAGAAGAATGGATTCCTAAAATTTTGAGAGTTTCTCTACATCTTTTAATTAAAATCTCTAAACAGGAAGCTAAAACATATAACACAGGAGTATCTATAAGACTTTCCAGTTAAACCAGATAAGAAACATAACTAGGTGAGCTTTATTGTAAAACTATATTAACACACATTTGCAAATCTGAAAGTAAAAATCTCCCACCATCTCTTATTACAGCCTGATCAACGAGAATGGGTCTTTCCTAAGCTTATTCCTCTCACCATTGAGCAACTGTGAGTTTCCCCCACTCTTCTCTTTCCTTGTCCTTCAAAGTCATTCCCACATATCTTTATGGTATCTTATGGCACTATTATTTGGTTCACACAGTCAGTGCAACACACATTGCTCCTACTATTATGTTTATCAGAGGTGGTATTCCGCCAGTTCACCCTGGTTCAGAACCCATCCATCCAGATGTCATCAATGTGCATGTGCAGAAGCGCCCTGCGTGCACTCTCCCAGTTCTGAATCGGTAGCAAAGATTATAGCATTTCATGCCCGATGTTCATGCAATATAGTCTGAATTCTAACCATATAAAATATGATTTAAAAGGATAAGCCATGTACCTGCTTCTTCCTCATTTAACCCCATATAGGAACATTTAGAAATAGAGAAAGAATTGGTACAAAAGGAACTCATTATAATTCTAAACAAAAGGTTTCACATTTATCTAAGAGGAAGATGCAGCACCTAAAGCATGCTTCATTACTCTCTACATACGGCAGGAACAAACATAAATGCTTTTATTTGCTTTGACTCATTTTAGCTCTATAAACTACAAGATAATGCTCTTGGCAAATGTCTCCAGCTATTCTGGATAATGTCAAGACTGCTCTCCAAACATAATGCTCCTTTCTTTATAGAAATAAATCTTACCGCTATACAAATTTTTCTGAACATCCCTGGAAGGAAAAGATCCAGGACTCCATTTCGGTGAAACATATATGGCCATAGTAAACCTGACATGTTGCAAAGTACACTGCCAGCTTTCAGCATCACTTTTATTTTAATAATGGCCCTGGGCTCCCGTAAGTATCCCATAAGCTTGTTTATGGCCTGCTAACTTTGCTTGTAACTATACCCAGAAATAGAGCATGGGCGGGAAGAACACAGTTGCAAGTAATATGCTGCTAAATCTGTGCTTTGAGTCAGGACAAGGCCTCCCAAAAGACATTTTGCAGGAGGCCTCCAATACTAGTATTTTTTCACCACTGTCTCAAACATATCCCTCAATACAAAATGGCCAGAAGCCTTGATATATGGAGTCTGCAAGAAGACTACCATTAGAAATTGGCCTTTTGCTATTTTGTCTTCTAAACAAAAGGTTCCACATTACTTTCTGATGACTGGAAGCCGTCCTATGAAAAAAAAAGTGCATATTGGTAAAAGGATGACATTTTCTCGTGTGGGGTTTCACTGAAGGAAAGCAGAGGGAAGACTCTCTTTTATTCATTCCTAGCCCAAATGCCAGATTGCATGGTGTTTGGCTGTACAATGGACAAAGAAGAATGAAAGGGAAAAGGGGAATAGTGTTACTTCCTTTTATTTGCTGAAGTATGAAATGAGGAGGGCAAATAAATTTCCAGTAGATTGGCAAATACCTGCTGTATTGTGATGTATATCTATAAGGTATATCATATTCTTCTTTCGCTTTATTAGAGATAGCTCTTATAGAATGAGACATATACATTTCACTCATATCATAACCACCCAGAATCCCTTGGAGGCAGATGGCATATAATTTTAATAGGTGGTTGTTGTTGTTATATGTGAAAATACAAAAAAAAATTGCACAGAAAGATGCAAACAAATATTGACTGCTAGTGTCACAAAACAGGTTTATATACAAACGTAGCTGAAAGGAAACAAAGGAGCAGGAGCAGGAGCAGAAGCAAGAATAATAGTACCAATGATGGGAATCTTAGCTGCCCTGGTAGAAAGGGTACAAAAGAGAAAACTGGATAAAGTGGGGTAAAAGGAAGAGGGGGGGAAGGGAGGGAGGAAGAAAGGAAGGAGAAAGATTCAACCCAAGATTTAGAAGTCAGTGCTAGAAAAGCAACAATGAGTCTTTCATCTTTCAATTTGAACTAGTAATTAATTTTAATAGCCATGTTTGTAGAGAGGCAAAATTTAGCAGTTGCTGGTGAGAGGTTTCCACCTCCCTGTTGGCAATGCCTTTTGTTTTACAATGCCTAACAGGACTGGACCATAGATTTTCCATATATAGTGGATGATTATTATGTCTACTCTCCATCTATAGAATCAACATGGCCTTTTCAGTCATAGGTAGGCAGATGCAACACCTGATCGGATACCCTATCTTAAACAGTTGGGGAATTATTAGGTAGGAAAAACACCTCTTTTTGGTTAAACAGATTAGCATAAATTCTTATATTATTATCAAATTTGTTTGCTTTCCCTTCTACCTTGGCAATCCATTGTATCTTTGGACTGTCCTAAAAAGGTGGAAGATATTGGAATTCATTAAGATTAAATTCCTACCATGTCAGATATTATTAACCCTCTGAGACCAACAAAACTTTATATCCATGGAGTGGCATTGTAATTTATGAATTCTGATGTTGATTTCTCAAACTCTGAATTAAAATAATATGCTTTCCCAATTCAATTTACAGAAATCAGAATCAAAAATCTGGAGGGCAATATATGTAAACAAACTGGCATGTTTTCATAAATCGTTGCTATCATGAGGCTTTAATGTAGGTGCAAAGAGTAGACAATCAATTTGAAACACATCTATTGTAACAAACGCTATTCCATACTCTGCCTCAAGGATGAATGTTATGCCCACATTTGCTTTTATTGATTCTTTAAAAGGAAACTTGTGGTTAAATAAAAGTGATAACAATTACCGTTGAGTGTAAAATGTTATTCATATGCATTAAAAAATTGAATACTTTGCACGTTTCCTAACAAGTCATTGCCTATTATAATCCTCATTAGAGTTTCAAACAGCTACAGTATATAGTTCAAATAAAAGCAATATTCCTGGAATATAAATGAAGATCCTGCCTTTGTTTTGCAGCAGCAGTAGAACATTGAAGCCTCCAGAAGTGCAGAAAGATACTAATCAAAGTTAAATAATCGTCATTGTTAACTATCAAGGAATCTCAAACCGAGTGAGATATCAGGAGAGCTGCCACCAAGTATCGCATTGAAGGCGTTAAAATATTCATAACTGGGAGAGACATGGGAGCAAGGTCAGCCAATGAATAGCATAGCAACTAAGTCAGCCAATGGGAGCTTAAACAGATCTGAGTATGTGCAGATAATTGAAACAGAAACTTAAGCAGTCTGCTGCTCTGAGAAGTAGCAGTCTGTCTGGGCTTGTCTGCTGAAATGAAACTAACCACTTGTGTTTGCCTGTAACTCTCCTGCCTTGTGTTTATGTGGAAGAATCACCTGTTGGTATTTTACATTTAATCATCTATTCTTATGTATATAAAGAAGTTAATGAATCCTGCTTCATCAGTTATCTGTGTATGCTTCTGGATTTGAATTTATGCAACAAACTCTGACAGAAGGGATGTATATAGCATTAGTTTAGAAATTAGATGAGAAATTCCAACATCTAAGGCCCCCCTGAGGTCATGTGACTGAGTTTTGGGTGTTTAGCATGATGCCTGCATTTATGGCTATTCGGAGGGTGGCACTGTCACGTGACTACAATTGATAACAGTATTTACTGTCTAATTTCTGGTAAAATAGACCCTGCGGTGTGCACTGAGTGATCATGGTATATCTTTTATGATCACCAAATTCACTTGACCCTCACAAAAGTTATACAGTCTTGATGCAGTCTCATGGTGACTCTCTAACATCCATCATAGCTTACAACTGTAACTGTGGGCTCAATTACAGTCGCAAGGACTACCTGTATCTCTGAGGCTTTACAGGAAATTCCGCAAAATACATTCATGACTATAAAACCTTGCATTCTTTGAATGGTCAATGGGACATTAGCTCAGACTAGATTATAAATCCTGAGTCATTCCAGACCGCTACAGAAAACTCTTTGCTTGTTGAGGACCATCAAGACTTGCACAGGTTGAACCGGTAGCGAAGGTAAGAGGATTTCATGCCTGGTATATAGGGGTGCACAACTAGCATCTATCCACAGCTAGCTAATAGATTATGATGTAATACAAAATGTCATGAATAATTTCCTATGCTATCATTTGACTGTGCTATACAGTATCACTAAATAGGGGCTATCTCTGAGTGTATACCCAGCTTTTCAAGTGAAGGCATCACATTGGGAGCTTTGTCTTGGATGAAGGTGCTGAAAGTCCTGGTAAAGAAACAGCTCTGAAAGGTTGACCCAGCAGGTCACAGGTTGTCACCTAGACATTTAAAATTAAACTTAACAACAACAGACATCTAAGTGTATTCCTTTTTGCTCAGATGTCTTCTCCTATACCATTAGTCTTTTGCCTTCTTGGTGGGGAGGAAGGAGGGCAACAGGAATCTCAAAGGGATTGTGATATCATCACCCATCCAATATTCTGCTCTGTAGGGCATTGAAGCATTCCTAGAAATAAAGGTGACGAGGCTGACATTTGGCTTTGTAGGTTTATATTTCATTTTTGCTTTCAATATTCATTTTTGGCATCCAAATTGGGTGGTAGACACCTTGATAGATATCTGTAAACTCTGGTTACCAATGCCTATTTTAAAGGCAGATAATTTATAGGGTGAATGTAGAATACGAAAAAGACCTTTGGAGGAGAAATTAGAAATATCAAAAGTTGAATTTCTTTTTTTATATGAAGCCTCTCATATTTGCAAAATTTATTAATACAGTTGTGATCTCATATGACATCATAAACAAGATACTGCCTAAACTGTGAGAAAGCAACTTGTTGGTCTACCTTTACAGTTTGACATCTGGGAATAAAGTGAGAACCGTTCCCCACACTGCATCCAAAACTTTACCTCTAAAATTATTTTGAATTCTTTGTGTCTGTTGTGACATGAAAGAGAAAAAAGCTCTATTGATTGAAATACTCTTCACAGGGAACTCTCTGTGTGTGTGTGTGTGTGTGTGTGTGTGTGTGTGTGTATTATTATATACTTTATTTATTAAACATGAAACTCAGTCAACTGAACATTCAAAAATGCATCACATATTACTGACTGGTGCTAATGGTTCATACGGGTTGCTGCCAGCATCCTAGTTATCAAGTACCTTCTTAAAATGTACAATGTTCCGAGTAGTGCAGTTTTTTGCAGTTCCGCTGGTGGTATTGCAGGAAGTTGCAATTTCTTATTCATATTATAAATCAGGGGTGTCAAACTGGCATCCCGCAGGCCAGATGTGTCACACACAGGTCACACACATCCCAGCTACGCGAATGGGAAAAAGGTCACATGACAGCAACGAGATGTTGTGAGTTTGACACCCGTGTTATAGATAGTTCAAGAGAACCATTGTTGTATCCTCTACTTAGGATTTACATTTTAAAAACAATTTTAAGGTTAACATTTATTGTTTTAATATGCTAATGCTTTATTTTGTTTTTATTGATGCCAAACAATCTACAGTTGCCTATAGGTGAGATGGGTGACATATAAATTAAATATACAAACAAACAGTGAAGTTGAATTCTGCAGGTTCAGGTAACTTTTGTTGCAATGGGAAATGTAGATTATGGCTTCCAGAGACCATTTAATTGGTGGAAATCACATGGGGAAACAAAAATGTCTCCCTCATGGCAAGTTTGGCTCGGCCATCTGCTTTCATGAGAAGAATCATAAATTCCCCCTGTCACTTATAGGATATGGAGAAGCTTAGGACTCCTGGGATCCTATCAGTTGGAAAACAAATACCAAATATTTAGTTACAATAAAAAAGGGAAGTGAAAACTCCTGGATAGTGATGGGCAACCTGGTCCTTTCCAGAAAGCTTGGACTACGTTTCCCTTGGGTATTAGGAGAACCAAATGGGAATTGCCTTTTTAAGCACTTAGAGCCTGACTACCTAAGGGAATGCATTTCCGCAGACATTGAAATCTGTAGGATAAACTCAGAAGCTGCACTGCTTTTTGAGACTGATGTATTAGGCAGATGGAAGATGGCCTTTCCCTGCATCATTCCCAGAGTTTGGGAGGCACTCATTAAGCGGTTGAATTTGTCTGCCATTCTGCCTTTATAAAATACATTTTAAAAAGAACTTATTTTTAGTCTGGTTTTTAGAGGCCAATGGTTTTATTGTTTGGATTTTAATTCTGCTTCTGCTAACACGAAGGCCAAACTTCTAAGACCTTTTATATAAGCCTTCACCAATCCGCACAACCGCGCAATTTTTATCTGGTATGATGAGTGCATGAGGTTTGTCTGTGGTGAATGAATGAGCCCACTTTTACCGTTTTATTACTATTGTATTCTTATATGTTTTTTAAATATTATGTGGGGAGTGCTAGGGTGGATAAATGAGAATGTTTGACTCGGAGGGCCTGCCGGGGAAGGCGGGGGTCAGTGGGGCGGTTGGGGAGACTACTGCTACGGGAGTGGGTCGGAGCATTACGGTCATTACAGGGAGGGGCAGAATGGCGGGGACTTTAGGGCTAGCCATTACCGGGGAAGGAGGGTTCGCTACATTACAGAGATCCCTCCTTCCGGCCCTATGAGTCCCACTCCAAGACCAGATGGCGCGAGTAGTCAGGACCCTGGTCTCAGGCTACTGTTGCTAAATGCCAGGTCTGTTGTTCACAAAGCTCCCCTCGTCCGGGACTTAATTGTTGACGAGAGGGCAGACCTGGCATGTATTACTGAAACCTGGCTGGGCACAGAAGGAGGAGTCCCCCTTGTAGAGATGTGCCCAGAGGGATTTCAGGTGCTTCATCCGAGAGCCCAGGGAAGGGGTGGCGGTGTGGCTATTGTTATCCGGGAGTCTCTGTTACCTCGTAGGGTCCCTGCTCCGGAGCTTGTCGGGTGTGAGTCCCTGCTGATAAAGTTGGACCTCAAGGGTCAAGTGGGTCTGCTGCTAACGTACCTGCCTCCCAACTGCGTTGCAGCATCCCTCCCCTCGCTCCTTGAGTCAGTAGCCGAGCTGGCAGTTAAGTTCCCCAGGCTTATAGTTCTGGGGGCTTTAATTTGCCATCGCTCGGTGAACGCTCTGACGGGGCGCAGGAGTTCATGGCTTCCATGACAGCCATGGGCTTGACCCAGGTAATTCGGGGCCCAACTCATGCAGCGGGTCACATGCTCGACCTCGTATTCCTCTCGGAGCAGTGGATGTGTGATCTTGGTCTGAGGGGTAATGAGATCATACCCCTGTCGTGGTCAGACCACTGCCTACTGAGGCTTGACTTCCGGAGGCCAAACCCCCACCGTAGGGAGGAGGAACCGACCAGGTGGTTCCGCCCCAGGCGACTTATGGACCCTTTGAGGTTCCAGACGGAGCTTGGGGTTATTCCTGATACTCTCACCCACAGTTCGGCGGAGACTCTGGTTGCCGCCTGGTATTCGGCGGCGGTGGAGTCTCTTGATCGGATTGCGCCACTACGGCCCCTCCGGGTCAGCGGATCCCGGAGACCTCCTTGGTTCACCGAGGAGCTCTGGGAGAAGAAGCGCCGGAGGAGACGCCTAGAGCACCTGTGGAGGTCCGATAAGTCCGAGGCGAACCAAGCACTTCTGACTACCTGCACCAAGGATTACGTCCGGGCACTAAGAGCTGCCAAAAGAACACACATCTCCGCCTTGGTAGCGTCCGCCGAGTCACGCCCAGCCACCCTGTTTAGGATCACCCGCTCCCTCCTCAATAGGAGGGATGTGGGAGACCCCTTGCAGGGTAGGGCTGAGGACTATGCTCGGTTCTTGGTGGACAAAGTGGCTCGGTTTCGGTCGGACTTGGACTCCACCGCTGTAGATCCAGCCGAGACACAGGAGGATTACTTGGCAAACCATCTCTGGGTTGAGTTCCAGGATGTTGCCTCTGGGGATGTGGACAAGGCCATTCGAGCTGTAAGTGCCTCCACCTGTATTCTGGACCCGTGTCCCTCCTGGCTGGTTGCCAACAGCAGTGAGGTGACACATGGCTGGATCCAGGCGGTCGTGACCGCCTCCCTTTGGGAGGGGCACTTCCCCGCCGCACTCAAAACGGCGGTGGTGAGACCCCTCCTGAAGAAACCATCCTTGGATCCAGCCATTTTAAACAACCATCATCCTGTCTCCAACCTCCCCTTTATTGGGAAGGTTGTGGAGAAGGTGGTGGCCTTCCAGCTTCAACGGGCCTTGGAGGAAGCTAGTTATCTTGACCCCTTCCAGTCCGGCTTCAGACCTGGTTACAGCACAGAAACCGCTTTGGTCGCATTGACCGATGATCTCTGGAGGGCCAGAGATGGAGGCCATGCGTCCATCCTGGTTCTCCTTGACCTCTCAGCGGCTTTCGATACCATCGACCATGGTATCCTTCTGCGACGACTGTGGGAGGTGGGGGTGGGAGGCACTGTTTTGCAGTGGTTCTCCTCCTACCTCTTGGACAGGTCGCAGTCGGTGTTGGTCGGGGGGCAGAGATCATCCCTGAGGCCCCTAACATGCGGGGTGCCGCAGGGTTCGGTCTTATCCCCCCTACTATTTAACATATATATGAAACCGCTGGGCGAGATCATTCGGAGGCACGGGATAAAATACCACCAATATGCGGACGATACGCAACTTTATCTGTCCGCCCCGTGCCAACTCAATGAAGCGGTGGACGTGATGAACCAGGGTCTTGAGGCCATTAAGAACTGGATGAGCGCTAACAAACTGGTACTCAACCCGGACAAGACCGAGTGGCTGTTGTGTTTCCCTCCCAACAATTTGGCCAATGTTCCAACACTCAGGCTGGGGGGTCAAATTTTATACCCCTCAGATAGGGTCCGCAACCTAGGAGTCCTCCTGGATCCACAGCTGACTTTTGACCACCAGTTGTCGGCTGTGACCAGGGGGGCATTTGCCCAGGTTCGCCTGGTCCGTCAGTTGCAGCCCTACCTAAACCGGGAGGCTCTCGCAACAGTCACTCGAGCCCTTGTGATCTCTAGGCTGGAATACTGCAATGGGCTCTACATGGGGTTGCCCTTGAAGTGCATCCGGCGACTGCAGTTAGTCCAGAATGCGGCCGCGCGAGTGATAGTGGGCGCACCGCGGTTCGCCCACGTTACACCCATCCTCCACGAGCTGCACTGGCTACCTGTCGATCTCCGGGTGCGCTTCAGGGTACTGATGACCACCTTTAAAGCACTCCATGGTAGTGGATCTGGGTACTTGAGAGACCGCCTTCTGCCGATTACCTCCCTTCGACCGATTAGATCGCACAGACTGGGCCTCCTCCGCACCCCATCTGCCAGTCAATGTCGACTGGCGACTACACGGAGGAGAGCCTTTTCTGTTGCAGCTCCGACCCTGTGGAACGACCTCCCCGCCGAGATCCGTACCCTCACCACCATCCAGACCTTCCGCACAGCCCTCAAGACCTGGCTCTCCCATCAGGCCTGGGGATAGGTTCCCAATTGACCCGCCCGAGTGTGACTGTTGAATGCAAGTTGTGTTTTATTATTTTATTCTGTTCACATATTGTTTGTCTTTTGGTATTGCACCCCCTTCCCTGTGATTGTAAGCCGCCCTGAGTCCCCTCAGGGAAAAGGGCGGCCTATAAATCCTAATAAAATGTCTAAAAAAAAAAATTCACCAATCACATTTTTCATTATTGTAACTGTTCCTTTACTTCCCTTGGGACAGGAACATTATTTATTTGCTTATCTTTTTATGATACATTAAATTATAAATTGCCCTGGCTGTTCAACATTTATCCTAAAATCATTCAGATTAGAGGAACTGGAGGCTAATCTTTTGCCTCTGCATCCTACATAGTGGCTGTTACCAATAATAGGGAATATTTGTAGCTCAGGGTGGAAATGAGGGCTCCTTGATGCTCTTTGAGCTTGGTCGTTTTCTTGCAGACATTTCATTATGTAAACTAGGTAACATCATCAATGCTAGTAAGGACTGGGGGGTTGTTCTCAATTTATATTCTAGTGGCTTGCCTAGTCAATATTGGGTTGTGTGTGTCTTAGAGCAGTGGTGAAATTAATTTTTTTTACTACTGGTTCTGTGGGTGTGGCTTAGTGGCCGTAACAGGGGAAGGATTCTGCAAAGCCTTCATTCCCTCCCCCACTCCTGGGGGAAGGATATTGCAAAATCCCCATTCCCACCCCACTTCTAATGCTATAGGTGGTATTTGCCGGTTCGCCAAACTACTCAAAGTTTCCGCTACCGGTTCTCCAAAACCTGTCACAACCTGCTGAATTTAAACCTCTGCCTTAGAGGTTCTTTGATTGGGCTGTTTACTGTTGGCTTGTTTGGCAATTCCTTGATTGGGTATTGATCGTTGATCTGATGTTAATCTTGCAGTTAATCTATGCTTATCTGGGTGGTGATTGATGGTGGGGGGAGACCTTGGGTGATCAGAGGCAGGGGGTCTTTTTCCAGCACTGGGTGCCCCCATGGTCTTCCCCACCTTTGAGGTACTCCATGCACACTTAATGACCCAAATATTTGATTAACAAATGCATTGAGAAGAGCATGGATGGGGACTCATTGATTTAACATGATTCACTTAATGTTATGACTATAATGGACAGGCTCTGTTATGGTCATAACTTATGGACTATCTGTTTTTTTGCTATGGTTAATCTCTACTCCTGTTACAGCAACATCTGTTGGGCTTCAAACTATCCCTTCCACTTTAATGGCACAGGATATAAATAATTACATCTGTAAATGAAAAGCAAATAAAGCATAACTGTTAAGTATTCTAGTCCATCAATTCTTGACATGCACAGTTTATTTACTATAAGTCAGGATTCAGCCGGTTTGGATGAGTTCAGGCAAACTGGTTGTTTAATTGCTGGCTGGCCCCACCCCTTCCTACCCCACCCCACAAGCCCCATTTTTGCTCCCAGGAGGGTACAGGGAAGCCTACTAGGCCCAAAAAAGGATGTGGGAGGGCAGTGCTTTCCCCATAGCCCGTTTTTGCTCCCAGGGGAGTGCAGGAGGCGAAGTGCTGCCTGTCACACTCCCTGGCCATGCCCACCATGGCCACGCCCACTCACCAAGTCATTAGGGCAGAGAACCGGTTGTTAAAATTATTTGAACCCCAGCACTGCTATAAGTGCAAGTTACCATATGGAAATTCATTTGCCTCCAAGTTTTTTAGTATTGTAATAATTCTTTGCTATATGTACTCAACCATTTCAACAATCACCAGATTACTAGGCCATTTCTTGTGAAATTTTACATGAAGTAAATTTTGAACTTAATAGACTTGAATATACTGACTCTGAAAAAAAGAACCACCCTACACGGAACTGCCTATATACTCAGATGCTACCTTAACAGTTCTTAGGTCCTGGGTGAAGACTTGAACTCTTAAGTTTTTACCAGTCCTTTCAGAAAGGTAATGAAATACAATCAAATGGCAAATTTTAGTATAAAATATAGTAAATTATTCTAATATTTCCTACCTCCCTACCCCTCTTCTAAGGGGAAAGCTATTTTCTTTAAGACAAACAGATGTACTCACAAATGATTTTGTTGCTAGCATCCTTGTTAATTAATTGCTTCAAAGGTTAGGCAGAGTTTATGTATTCATGATTGCCAGTAGTCCCAAAAGGAATTATTTATTTTACTGAACAGGTTCCAGATCACTGTGCATAAAAAGGAATCAAAAGTTTCCCCTCTTCAGGGTGGCATATATAGTTATTCTGAGGCATGTGAGAAAGTTGTTCTGTATACATACAGGGGAGAAATGGAGCAGATTACCCTTCTCACATTACTTTAAAGACTTTTTTAAAAAAAATCTATGTGAAACTAGCATGTGCTGAAGCAAAAAAATCAGTTTCCTGCTTCAATTTTATTTTCACAAATGTTTCTGGTGTTTAAAAGAGGCCATAAGCTTGTTTGGAAAATCAAATAAATAAAAATTATGGATAGCTGCCGATCAATCTGTTGCTGTGAAAAGGATAAAATAAGAACAAAATGAAGTAGATACATTAGGGATTTGGTAACCGCCAATATTCTTCATAAAATGGATTTATGAATGAATGAATGAATGAATGAATGAATGTATTTATGTATGTATGTCCCTCATTGTGTGAAAAAGACCTTGAGTAATGAAATAAAAAAATGCTGCCTGAGGAATGATCACAAAAGAGAGGGTTCAGCCTGCAGCTACCTAAAAGGTGAAGAAAGAGTTTCAGAAGGGTCTCAATCTAACTTCACTGTAAAGAAAATGTTGAGAGATTTGTCCTTTCCAACTCTCAAGATAACAACAAGAAGAGAAGATATCAGGAAGGTTAGTCTATTCGGAGAAATAGACTGAAAGAGCTACTTCTTCTTTATTGTAATGCTACATTAATAGAACTCTGCAGCTGTAAGTAAGCCTGCACTTTCTCTTCTTTGACCCTTCCCTAGGCAACATTTCTTTCTTCTGTTTTTCAAAAGTCTATCTCACATAGCCAGCTTTTGGTAAGACCACAAACAATATATACTGAACATCCCAAGTATCCTCACTAACCCAAAAAAGTTGGATACCCCTGATCTGTCTAAATCATGGATGTCAAACTCAATTGCGTCACATGACGTATCACAACATATTGTGATGTTTTTCACCTTTGTGGAGCCAGGGTGGGCACGGCCTGCATTTAATGCATCTGACCCATGGGCCACCAGTTTGGCATCCCTGTTCTAGATCAGTGGTGGGTTTCAAATTTTGTTACCACGTATTCCGTGGGTGTCACCTATTTGTGGGTGTGGCTTAGCAGTCACATGACTGGGTGGGAGTGGCCAACTTGATGTCACTCACCAGGAGATGTCATGCATTGGGTAAAATGTGGTGAAGCTGACTTAACAACGCTCTGGCTTAGCAACCAAAATTTTGGGCTCAATTGTAGTCTTAAGTCAAGGACTATGTCTGTCTTCCTCTACAGGGCAGCCTTGTCCTAGTAAACTCCTTCTTCTTTCTGGCAATTTTCTTCTCTGTTAGAGGTACCAAAATAATCCAGACAATGTAAGGTTTCCTGCTGCAGCAGGGGATTGGATTAGATGACCTCTTCTAGCCCTAAATTGCTGTGTTGTTCTCCTTCATCCCTTCCTCCCTCTCCTCTGTGGGAAGCAACCAACTCCCCCTCCATATAAAATATTACTCCCAGAAAGGCTCATTCCATATGCCTCATTCACAAGCAGGGAATGATCCAAACTCTTTTAGAAACACAAAATCCATATTGCGCAAACCCCCAAACTTCAAAAACATAGAACCATATAAGAATCCTACCTTTTATCCAGTTTGTTGTTCAGTTGACCCAGAAAAAAACTGCTGAATGTCTTTGCAAACACCCCTTTTCCAATTTAAAGCAGGTTTCAATTTAAAGTTTGCAGCATTAAGACTTGTGGACTTCAACTCCCAAAATTTCACACCCAGCAAAACAAGTTTGACAACTTTAAGACTTGTGGACTTAAACTCCTAGAATTCCACAGCCAGGCATGTTCAGTTCCGATTTAAACAACAACATTTTTTTTCTACTTTGGTGAATCCTGCTTAAAAAGTGAGATTCCTTCTTTCTTTTTCTTTCTTTTTCTTTCTCCCTTCCCTTCATTCATCCCGCTCCCCCATCTCTCTTTTAGTTTTTAAAACCTCTTTTCCCTTCCCTGAACTGGCAGGGTAAAAGGGCTTTAAAAAAAAGATTCTGACGGAGGTTCGGGAGCGTGGCTACTGGTCCGGTCTGCCAGATTTTCACTACCTCTTCTGGCGTACCAGACAGGACCAGGAGGAACCCACCTCTGGTCTAGATCATCTCAGGAGGGACTTCTCATATAGCCTGTGCAGAACACTTTCCCCCGCTTCTACTGATTTCATCAGCCTGCATTCAATTTTCAGGCAGTGAAATGCTAGAAGCAGTAATGACATAATAAATACTTGCAAAAAAACATTTTGATTCAAAAAGAAATGTACTTAATGGTGATGTGATGGATGGTGCCCACGGAGGGGGAGGTAGTATGATGAACTACAATGAAGCAGCAGTTTCTCAGGAAGGAGGGAATGCATTTCAAGGAGGAGGTGAACCAAGAGGCAGCCAAGCCCAGAACCCGATAGTGTCAGAGAAAAAGAATTAGAAGAATTAATAGAATCTCTATTAGGTGCGAGCAAATAAATAAGTGAACTTTTGTCTGGATTGTTCTCTGTTGTTCTTGGTCTAGATCTGACAGCCATAACTTTCCCTCTCAGTATGAAATATCTATTTCGTCCTCTTCCTTCCCCTGTCCTATTGGCTTTATTACAGGACAGATACAGGCAAACCTATCCAGATATAGTATGGCATATTCTAGATCAGGGGGTCAAACTGGATTTCTTTGAGGGCTGGATCAGCATTGTAATTCTTCTCTGCTGGCCAGCCAACCAAAACAGGGCATAGGGGAGCCACATGCACCCCATGCCCTGTTTTGGCTAGCAAAGTGCTGCAACAGGCCATCCAAGCTGAAAACAGGGCATGGGGAGATGTGCGCAGCCCCCACGCCCGTTTTGGCTGCCAGAGGCACCAGGGGCTGGTCCTTGCTATTTCCAGGCTGCCCCCATGGGCCTGATTTAAGGACCCAAAGGGCCGGATCCAGCTTGTGAGTTTGATACCCCTGTTCTACAACCTCAAAGACATAGATGCTGAGAATGATTGGTCCTAGAATTACAACTCCTAGAATCTTCCAGCAAGAATCTCCATAGTCCAACACATATGGAAGAAACTACCGTAGATGGGGAAGGTTGTACTAAGAAGTGCAGTGCCCAGGTGACTATATGTCCTGTGTGAGAAGATCATAGTTCTGGGGTGACCAATGGGGATGAACAAAAAAATATTACTCATATGATGGAAATATTTATTTTTAATATTTGTTCCTCATCCTAATCCAGCTGCTTTCTCAAAAAGGTAGCATAATTGTAAACTAAAACCAGTTCCCTCCCCTTGAACTATAAGCATAGATTTCATTTTGTAAATGAAAGGTGTTTATAGTTATTTAATGAACTTTGTAAATAAGAAAAAAAGGAAAAGAATAGACATATTTTTGGAAAACAAATTATGTGTATGTGTGTGCATATACACACATGAACACACTTACTCTGAGGTTGCAAATGTACATATTAGATGCAACTACACTTGTTCAGATTGTTTGTCCAGGCAAAACTTGCGGAGGTGTCAAGCATTAAACTTACATGTAGTACATGCCATGCATAGATCTTATTTTTTTTTATCCCCTACATTTTTGTCTTACCACAGTAAATTATTAAGTAAGGGAGAATAAAAAATACACTCTCTCTTGACTGTTAAAAGTTAAAGTGCTCTTGATTCTTTTTTTCTAAAGAAATAGTGTTCTGATTTACATCATAATAAAATTGCAATCAATGGATCTTGCTTTGAAGCTGATAACGAGCAGAGGTTTATGTTCTTCTTATGTATATTTAAACAAGTATTTATTGATGCATGTGTTCACGGATTCTTGTGATACTCTTATGTAGCAAATGTGTACATTTGATGGCATTCAGTCTTTTATAATTTTAACAGTTCTATGATTAAGATCATTAAAAAAAACACTGATTGTGTCATAATGCTGCAGGGATCCGAAGAACATTTTTTTTATATATAATTCCCCTGATTCAGTGGTAACATTTACTAATGTTCATTAAATCTGCACAATTAATGTAAAATTTATTCATGTCCTTCTATGAAATAGTATAACTTATTTACAATAGTAAATAGTGAAATAAATCTATAAGAAAAGCTGAGTAGCATGAGGGGAAAACCCCAACTGGCTTCAATGTTTCATTCCAGTGAATGCTACTTATGGAACATAGCTCTTTAAGTGTGTAATATTGTACTTATTATTTCTGTGGAATTAATGTTGCCATTTTTTATTAAAATATCAAAGGAAGAAACAAGTTTGAAGAGTTTTTATATATGAGTTGGATATCAGCAAGCCTGAAATAATGATCATTACTGTAGTATTTACTAACATGATACTAGAGCTTTTTTATTAGTGATAAATAAAGCAAAATTATGATCTCTGCAGGTCTGTAAAGCAAAAGAAAACTGAAGTAATATCTTAAGCCCAGTTGTGAGTTACAGTGACCATTTTGCTTAACGACTGAATTGCCAGTTCCAATTGTGGTAATAAAATAAGAACTGTCTATATAGTTTTTAGATTAAAAAGCTTAGAGATAAAATGTTGGCACAATTTACAGCAATGCATATACCTGTTTCTACAAACCTTGTGTCTACTTTTAAGAGGTGGAAAATTAATGTAATGCAGCAAGACATAGATGGTACTCAAGAACAGTTTATATTACATATCTGATTTTCCTTCTTGTGGCAGAAATAAATTAATTGAAGCCATGGTGGCGCAGTGGTTAGAATGCAGTATTGGAGGCTAACTCTGCCCATAGCCAAGAGTTTTATACTGACCGGCTCAAGGTTGACTCAGTTTTCCATCCTCCTGAGCAGAGATGGTATTTTGCCAGTTCGCTTCAGTTCAGGTGAACTAGTAGCGGTAGGAGGCTCTGCCCACCTGCCCAGACGTCATCATGGATGCTCTGTGCATGCACAGAAGCACAGCGTGCGAGCTTCATATTCCGAACTGGTGGCGAAGGTAAGAGGATTTCATGCCTGCTTCCGAGGTTGATAAAATGAGGAGCCACATTGTTGGGTGCAATATACTAACATTTGGAAACATCTCAGACTTTATAGGGTATATAAAGCAGTATATAAGTCTAAGGGCTATTGCTATTGCTAATGGTAGCAAAATGGTAATAAATGAAGAAATGAAAGGCTACATTTACTATTAGAAACTCTGATTATGAACTTTGGTTACATTTGTCTGTAGCTAAGTGTATGGAATATGACCTTTTATGTGAAGAATACATAATGCTCCATATTCTGAATATTATTCTGAATTGCTTCTTTTAAGCATTACCACTTCTTTAGTTTTGAAAATCACAGAAAATCACCCCAAATTCAGAACCAGCTATATGCTGGTCTAGGATTTTGTTAATTCCTAGAAATAACAAAACTATGCTTCATAATGAAAAGACATACAGTACATTTTCTTAGTAGAAAGAAAAAAATGGCTTTGGTGGAATAATTACAGAATTCTAAATTTGAGCTGTGCATTGACCAGATTTTGGTTACTAGCATATTTGTGCAAACTAACACTAACGTTCTAATTTCTGCAGTGGTGATCTTAGTAGGATCCTTAATTGACTGGGGCAACATTAAGAATGAAGCAATAATTGCTTTAATTACCTTCTATTAAACTGACCTGTAAGCTGGTATTCTCTTCCTATCTGAATTGATTTGCAGCTGGGCTCTGTTAATACATCAGCTCATTTTAATCGCTTTGCTGCTGTGTTCAGCCTTCCCTCATTTCTTAACTCAGCAGTGTTTCCTCACTTCATTTCAGTGATTAATCATAAATTCCCAACTATAGAGTAATAACTTTTAGTCTGTTTTTTAGAGGCTATTTTTTAAAAAAAAGATGTGTATGTGTGTGCACGTCCGTGCACTTTTGAATCCATTTTTAACTCCTGGTGTCTGCCTGGACAAGTCCCTGCAACCAGAAATATTTAATTTTGCAAAATTAATACTTCTTCCAAGATTGTGATATAGATTTCAGCTCCGGAAACCATCTTTTTTGTTGGGGGTATTACTTGGAACCATGCCAATAGAACCCCTTCTTCTCTGTCTCTATCCAACAATATACTTACATCAACAGAATGATAATCTGGGGCCTTCAAAGATGGCAATGTTACTATATTTTTTGCCTGTACTTTATCATATCCTCCGGTTATTTTTACCAATAAAATATGTATATATTAAAAATGGCAGTGTTAAAACAGATAACAACCACTCATTCAGCAACCATTCAAAATTATGACAACACTGAAGGTGGGGGACTTATGAATGGTTCTTAGAGTTGCAGCCATTGCAGCATTCCCATGGACATGATCAGAATTTGGCTCTTGGCAACCAGCTTTCAATTATAATGGTTGCAGTGTCCCAAATCACATGATCACCATTTGCAACCTTCTAGGCTGGCTTCCCCAAAACAAACCCAATGGAGAAACAGGTCAGAATTTCCAAGTCTCTCCCACAAATTGCTCATGTTCCCACTATTCACTTTTGCTCCTGAAGGGCACCTGGGCAACATGGTGAACTGGTACTCCAAAGCTCCTGCCCATGCTTTATAACATCTGCCTGTGGCACCCACCCATCCACCCATCCTCCATAATTCCATTCTGCCTGTAGCTCACATCCACCAGTTTTTTGCCTGGGATGCGGGTTCAGTGGCATAAGCAAGCATCTCTGGATTCCTATCTCTTCCCATGTGGCACTTCTTCATTAATAACTTGCATGCCTCTTGCTTAATGACAGCAATTGAAACTGCCGGGATTGCCATCACTAAGCAATGCAGTCTCATGTTTTCTGACTGTATTGCTTAGTGATTGAAATTCTGGTGCCAATTGCCATTATAGCCCAAAGTCTACTTGTATTGGAAACAGCCCGATGCAACTGAAATAACTTTAGGAAAATGGATGGTTCTATTTCCAAGCATTTTGTTTAAAATGTCTTTATATGAAAAGCTCGCTATTCTGCTTTTGATTCTACCTTTGTCTTAGATTAGGATATTGAAGTTCCTCTCTGAATCATAGCTTGGGCTATTATGGCACATCCCAACATTTTATCCTAATGTGATTTGTGCATAATCCATTCTTTATACTGTAAATATGAAGGAGATTATTTTATAGGTTTTTCTGTTAATCAATACATGGAGTATACGTGTGAACCAAAATTGTTTTCTATATATTATTTACCTTAGTTTTCATCTGTAACGTTGGCAGTTAAGTCAAACAATTTTCTTTATCTTAATCATGTAATATAATTTAAGGCTAAATTAAAATTTAAACTGCAGAAAAAGTTCTCCATCTCATTGAAGAAGTGAAAATACTTCACATACACAAAATAAGTTCACCTGCATGTAATGTTGAGAGAAAAGGTTTTAATACTGTAATGTATGGGGTTATTTGTTCTGAATTTCTGTTTCCTCCTACCTACTAATTGCTAGTGCATGTTAAGAATGCATATCTAAACTAAGCATTAATTAACATGAATAAAAGGCACCTATTTTACTTGAAGAAAGAAAAAGTTGTTTTAAAATATTCTTTATTTTAAAATCCATCAGGTCTTTTTTTAAAGAATAGTTATTAATTGTACTTACTTGACAACATATCACTTTAGGAACTACATGTAATATTCAAAAGTACAAAATTAAATGCTTTCTGACTAAAATGGTGCCAGACCACAGTGTATGGAGGTGTGACACCTGTCCTCTGGGAATAGGCAATAGTCTTGCCTACAAAACCCTATTCATTATTTTACAAGTTCCAAAATCAATTGGGGGTCAAAGATATTTGTGTATAATAAAGAGCTCAGTGACTATGTATTTCTACTATATGTTATCATGGGACAGCGCTTAGTCTACAACTACCAGTCTTTTTGCAGGATTTGGTTTCTTAGAAAAGGGACTTGACCAGCAAGGGCAAATAGATCAATACTATTTGACTGTTTTCTCCTTTAGGTTATAAATACATCCAAATGTTTCACAACAGATTGTTTAACCAACTAAAACAAACATGCTAGTAGGATAATTAAATTAATGAGCTTATCTCACAAGCAGCAGCCCTAATTCAATGGCACCGATACTTGAATGCAATGTAAATTAGGATAAAAAGGATGCAGACTCCAAATGTACAATGTTTTATCATTTATCTATTTCACATATATTAATTAGAAACAACACATTTTCCCTTAAACACACAAACACCATTATATGTGATGTGTTTTTTTTCCAAATTTGAAATTCTCTAGCTTCCTCTCCCTCACAGAAAAAAAATGAGGAAAAGTAGATATTTTTTAAAATAAAGGTACTTTTGAAGCGTTAAATTTCTACTAATGTGCAACGAAGTTTATTGCATTTATTATAAGGAGGTGCATTGATACATGTTACATTGAATTAAGTATTCCAGATCCAGTTTGAGTTTAGGAGAGATATGTTGAAACTGAAGCATTTAAGTTAGTCTTAACTGTGTTGTCACATTGATTTTATGCTGTGTATTAATTTATATAATCCAATCTGGGATAGTGCTTTAAGGCACCAGCCTAAAAACGGGAAAACTGTAAGTTTTAGTCCCATCTTAGGCACAAAACCATCTGGGTGACCTTGAGCCAGACATTCTCCGTCAGCATTAAGTAAAGGTAAAGGCTCCCCTACACATGCGTGCTAATCGTTTGCAGCTCTAGGGATGGTGCTCATCTCCGTTTCTAAACTGAAGGCCAGTGCTATCTGAAGACATCTGTGGTCATGTGGCCAGTATGACTAAACTCTGAAGGTGCAAGGAGTTCCTATTTTTCTACTTGCATTTTTATGTGCTTTCAAACTGCTAGGTTGGCAGAAGCTGGGACAAGTAACGGGAGCTCACTCTGTTAGGTGGCACTAGGGATTTGAACTGCTGAATTGCCGACCAACTTAGCCATTAGGAAGGAGGAAATGGTAAAACATTTCCAAATATATATATATATCTCCACTTTACCCTGAAAACTTCAGGACTTTTCCAAGTTGCCAGGATTACATGCTGGCTTGAAGTTACATAGGATTAAACTTGCATTTTGCCTATTGAATTATAAAATTTGTTAAACAGAACTGTAGGTTAAATCTTGCTTTATTTTGTAATTGGTAACTTCCCAATGAGATTTGGTGGTACCTTCTCAATTAATTGTAGGAATGCCACAGACATAATATATTCAAATTTAACAAAGTAGTTTATGACATTATGATTAGCAAATAGGTTGAATGAGTTTGGCGGCACAATTATTTGATAGAATCAATTTTCTTGAAAACAATACTCCACAAATTATGAAATGAGTTGCACATGGTTCAATTTGGGTCAGTGCCATTCAGTATTTTTAATAATGACTTGGATAAGGAAGAGAATAATTATTGTATTTGAAAATAGTACAGATTGAATTGTAAAGTTAATATTACACAGAAATTGAATTTAAAATGGTAGTTAAGATTCTAAAATAATTTAAGTTAGATTAGGGATATCAGATGAAAATATCGCAATAAAAGCTAATGGAAATAAATTCATAGGAAAAAGCAATCTCGTTCAACAAATTCTTAGCCAAGTTTCTTATATAATAGTAAGGAGAATTATGAAATAAGAATGAGTGTTTGACAATAATATATGTAAAAAGGGTATTGGAATTGTAGATGATATTACTGAATATGACCCAGCATATTCATTGCTGGGTTATATTAACCAATAAAATCTAAAAAAAAAAAAAAAGGCAAATAGAATTTTAGGCTACATCGATAGAAACATTCCTGATAAATTACTGGAAGTAATACTTTTCTATTTTCTGCTGATTAGTTTTCATCTCAAATATTATGTCCAGTTCTGAGCTTTCAATTCTGAGAAGAGAAACTGGAATGAGTCAAAAGAAGAACTCCAGTGGTGGGTTTCAAAAAATTTTCGAACCTACTCTGTGGGTGTGGCCTCCTTTGTGGGAGTGGCTTGCTGCCCAAGTGACTGGATGGGAGTGGCTTGCCACCCAAGTGACCGGATATGAAGATGCCGATGACACTTGTCAGAACCACCTTAAATTACCTCACACACCGCACTGGCATGCATAAGAATATGATGTAAAGTTGTTTTTTAAAAGGCATCTTTGGTTTGCGTTAAAACAACTTCAACACACACAATGTTCTGATTGCACCACAAACGCAGTAGTCATCCTTACCTTTCACAGAGGCACTGAGTTTTATAAACATGAGCATGATAGTGCAGAATAATCATATCCAAGGACCAGTGGTGGGTTTCTAAAAATTTTGGAACCTCTTCTGTAGGTGTGGCCTGCTTTCCGGGTCCACTGGTGGAACCTCTTCTAACCGGTTCGGTAGATTTGATGAACCGGTTCTACCGAATAGGTGCGAACTGGTAGGAACCCACCTCTGAAGAACTCATGATCAGAGTCTTAAAAAAATGCAATATGTTCTATACAGAAAAAATTAAAAAAGGAAGAAGACTTATTTGTTTAGAAAACTTATATGTCCATCTTAAAATAGATAATTTTGGATAGCTAATAACCAGTTTACAAATGCACACACAAATACACCATAAAGTTGTAGTTTAATACAAAAGAAAGTTAAGATACTATATAATGAATTCCTACCTCAAGCATACATATAATAGGCTTCTCTAACATCAATGGGAAAATTGGGAAACACCAAGTCTTGGCAATGTTCTAGGAGGCCAAGAGAGTTAGGACCCTCCAAATCTCAGGAGGAAGCTGCTCACAGTGTGGGTACCACAACAGGTAAAACATGCCTCCTCCATTCTGCAAGAGAACACAATTTCATAGATGAGATCTGGGGCATCGTACCTGTAAGATCTTGGTGGTAGAGTCAGACACTATGTAAGAAATTAAAGGTGACAAGCCCCTATTGAATAAGGTGCATGGATTACAGTATGGCTTTCTGGTGGCACATTGGGAAAATTTTCCTAAATTAAAAGCAGTTTGATTGGGGAACCAATTATCTTATGAGATAAAGGCTTCACTCTTCAAGATATCTTCAAGTAAGAAGAAATTTCCAGAACAATTATCAGAGGAACAACTTGCCTTCAGAAGTTATGAATGCTCAAAACACTGGAAGTTTTTAAGAAGACACTGGACAACCATTTATCTGAAATGGTATAGGGTTTCCTGCCTGAGTAGGGGATTGGGCTAGAAGACCTCCAAGGTCCCTTCCAACTATTCTATTCTATTCTATTCTATTCCACTCCATTCCATTGATTGAATAGCTATCTACAATGCTTGAATTTGAAATCCTACATTGACTAGAATGTTAGTCTTGATGGCCTAGATCCCCATGTCAAACTCATGGGCTTAGGGCCGGATGCATCATGTGCTGGCCACACCCACTCCCAGTTAGTGAAGGGGGAAAAGATCATGATACAACATGTGATGATGCTGTGACGACACAAGTTTGACATCCCTGGCCTTGATGGTTCCTTCTACAATTCTAGACATTTTAAATGAACACTCACTGAATATTGATTTTTTGGAAATAGTACTATATTTTTAAATTCATAACAATTAGTACAACAATTTTAACTGTGTTAAAATAAGTGCATGTAAGAATATGTTTATGTGAAACTTGTTGAGTCTCAAAACATATAACAAATGTGTATCAGTAGTTCTTAATTCTAGACATCTGCTATGCCACTGTACTGTCTTTTTGTCAAAGCCATTAATAGCAAACACAGAACGTCTACTGTGTAGGTCTTACTCCTGTGGCCTAAAGCTATTTATATCTGAAGGGTAAAATCTGTTCTTACACTGGCACATTTAAATGTCACTTTTGACCTCTCTTCCTTTTTTTCATGCATACAGAGGAAGAACTTTGTTATAATTATTCATTATGTGTTACTTTCCCAAATTGGGGATTATATTTTATGAATCCATTTTAAAAAAATCTTTAACATATGTATATAGATTTCTTACACTGGTGATAAATCTATAAGATTTCATATAATTTCTCACCAGACACAGCCATGAACTCAAACTGGAATTCTTGAATTCTGAAGTTCCTACATACAAATAGTTATTTGCCAAACGTAATAAGATAAAGCTTGCCTTTTATCCCATGTTAAGTATTTTCTTTAAAAAAAATAAGGGCTAAATACCAAAACAATGCTATAAAACCAATTAAGAAGATAGAAAACAAGATTAGAGGTCCTCTTGAATTATTTATTGTTATGCACTGTTGCAGAGCCTTTAAATAAGTAATTAATAAACTTCACAGCAACTCTCTCTTTCAAGTTATTTATTTAATGCACAGTTCTGCAATGTACAAATATTAATGTGAAAGACTTTCAATAGAATAATCATGTATACAATAAATCTTCAATAGAATAGTTATATAATCTATACTTAACATTCATGTAGCTTTTTTTAATCACTCCATTACAAGAGTTGATTATTTGGAAGTAGTATTCACATTGTTTTTGGTTTGAATTTAATATATGTTATTGCTACATTTTGTTAAAAATCGAGTTGAAAGTAATTCCTTCCCTTCCTCCACCTTTTAATGCCCTTTCATTCATCCATGTATCTCAGAGCTCAATCTGATAACAAAGCCCAAAATTTCCACATCCCTTACACAGGCACACCACAGCTTGAACAGGAACTAAGGAACTAAGCCTATTCATGGAAGCCCCACCCATTCTACCTCTGGCAATCCTTCCTAGTTCCTAGATTTTTAATTCCAAGCTTCCTTCTGAATGTAGAAGAAGGAACAGATTTTCTCTAGTTGTCATATAGGAAATTATGGAGAAGACCTGGGCACTGAGTGGGACCTGTGGAAAAGAGGATATTTATTTTAGACTTGGGTTTCCTATCATCATGTCCCCTTCTTACACTTTCCAAACAAAATATCTATTAACTCCATCTGCCATTTTACATACATGTAAATGTACACATGGTTCCTTATCTTCCTAGCAATCTACTGGCAATCTTCCAATCAGCCCACCCAATTTTTATCATTCTATCTCACCTCACTGAATTTTGCAACAATTCATTATCTCCCTCCGATCAGGCAATGAAATATACCAGTCTTATAGCCCAATTAGATTTTCATTTGAACATCACTGTATTGTTAATATATTTCCCCTAAACATTTTACATCTTGGATGTTCTTCACCTTCCCTCTTGTCTCCAATTAGGGAGCCCAGGTTTTAATTCATACATGTCTAAATGTGGAAGCTCGGAGGGTTACATATATGAGTTGAACATTTATATTCTATTAATTAATTATTGTCAGTAAGTATCTACCTCTTATAGACATACTTACATAATGATAACATTGGGCAAATAGCCCAATGGAGGATTAATTGGATTAACTTTTATGTCTTTGGTTAACAGAGCTGGTTCATTATTATGTTAGTGTGAGTCACACAGTTTTTAGTATACTGAACAGTATATTTTTCCCCATTCAGTGGGGACATTTGCAGGATTTTGTTCTCTAAGGTGGTTTTCTACCAATGCATCTTGGAGAGGGATATCATATTCAGGAGACAGAAATGATAACCATTATGAATTTAGCATTATGAGTAAAATGTAGTTAAAATGTATTACATCCAGTTATTTGTTCTGTAGAGAACTAAATGATGGATAGTTGATTCTAGCTGTATAATATCTGAATTAATTACCAGTAGGTTTATCTGCAACAACAGAAGTATATAAATAAACATATATTCTCTCCAAAAAGCTAGAAACATTCATAAGAATTGACACAATCAAAATGTACAGTATTTATCCTAGAAACAAGACAACACTATATTTTGAATGTTTTCCTGCCAAGAATGGAAGATTAGACAAGCACATTTACTCCATTATTTTTATAAATTATGATCATATTATTGTTAAAATGTATAAACTTAAGATGACCTTTCATTTTAAAAGATAAATTATCTGAAGAAAAACTATTCATCTAAATACAGTAGTATTAACATTCTACATGCTTGTTTGCATTATCCATTTAAAGATAAAAAATATTGTCCTCATATGAAAACATTGTATGAACATTATGAATTTTAATAGATTCATTCATTATCTGCTGGCAAACTTTATGTTGTCAGTGAGTTGCTATTTCATACATTGTACCAGGGAATACTTTCTTTCTTAAAGTTAAATTTTTAAAAAGTACACAGCTTTTCATGGATGTGGATCTGATAACAGGTACTAAATTAATACAGAATAAATTATTAAAATGTTGAAAGTTTGTTATTATGCTACATCAAGCTATAATAATTTGTAGGATGTAGTTCAAGAATTCATCAAAGTGGTTGTTAAAAACTTAACGTTCTATCTTTAGAATATTAAAATAAACATTCATCTTAATGAATCTTTGATATGCTAAAAAGTAGGAGAACTTTTAGTTAATATACTAAAATACTAAAAGTTATACTAAATTTTAATGTACTTAACAATAATATCATTTTAATCTTCTAAAACATAATAAAATTACCTGCTATTAAAAACAAAACACACTTTCCAAGAAGTAATGTTAACACTCAACTGCAGAGGTGGTATTCAGCCGGTTCTCTCCAGTTTGGGCGAACCAGTAGCAGTGGCTGTGGGAGACTCCACTCCCCTGCCCCGATGTAATGCATGAGCTACTGCACATGCACAAAAAGCAGTGCGCATGCGCAGACACGGTGCATGCTCAAATTTGCAAACCGGTGGGGATGGTAAGTGAACCCCATCGCTGCTCAACTGTAAGACAATATGTTTGTTCTTCACCCCAATGTGTTAAAGTTACAGCTGAGTCACTTAAAAGGCTGACATGGAAAACAACACTATGAGAAACTTGTTCATCAAGATGTGCAAAAGATGCATTGGTATACATTGTAACAGCCTTTCAGCAACTAGGAGCTTTTAAAAGTAATAATTTCTATTCCAGATAATTGGAAAGGACACCTGGATAATTAACAATACTTTTGTTGGATTGTCCTGTCAGAAACTTCTATTGTCTTTGAAGTCAGAAACAATTGTTTAGCACTAAATGATAGTGAATCTTACAAACATCTTCTTAAACAGCATTGCCATAAATTTCCAAATGGAACCTTCTTCAAGGTCAACTGTTAAAGAGGGCTGGTATCAACATAGTTTTCATGGAATCTCAAGTAGTCTTTAAGTTTTATACACATAGACATTGCTTGTATTCCTGCCATTAAATCTACTTAATGGACTGACACTAAATTCTCTTCAGTTTTATGATGTTCCATTTAAATCCACAGAATATCAGAAGATTCTCCCTTTTTGGAAAAAAAAACATTAAAGTAACTGAAGTTTCTACTTATACTCACTGTAAATAATACTACAGTTTAAAATGGTAACTGTCCGTAATGGAGAAGAGGAATGCATTTTGCATTAAAAACAAGCAACGTGTCTTTGAAACGATGGGAGACAGCACTGAACAATTACATTAAGTGGGATTTTTTTTTTTGCTTGATAACCTCTTTTGATAATCTGCCTGAATAAATATCAAGGACATAGGTATTTGAAGCAATGTTACTGTGTTTCATAAAGTTGATGCCTAGCAATCCAGGAAGGCTGGCATTGACAATATGAATCCATGGAGCTTAAAAAGAAAAGCAAGCAGACTAGCAAGAAGAAAGAGCTGTATTGAGAATTATGTTCATATTTAAAGAAAGAATTAGAATTTCAAGAAACTGCTTTTGAGTCTTTTTACATTTCCCATCTCCCAACACTTTATCTCTGAGTGAAAATAAGCCAAATCAATAGTCTTTCAAACCCTCGTCAGGTTACCGTGGCTTAGTGCATGCTAAAATCCTTCACTTTCCCCTTTACTTCCCTTTCATTATTGCATGCCTTTTTCCAGGCTCTCCAAATGACAAGTTTTCTCTTTATTTAACTGCCACATCATCACCTATACAAATCCTGGAGATCTCACATCATCGCACAATCCATCCAGGCCTTTCTGTCATCTCTCTTCAGGATAATTGCATCACAGCACCCTCCTTCTATGACTTCTATACATATTTCCGTTTGATGGCACAGAGACAATAGTCTACTCTTTTTCTGATTTGTTCTCAGTGATAACACATAATATCCAATGTAGCTTCAAATTTACCTGGGATGCAAAATGTGCTTCTCACCCAATCAGTCAAACGTGCCACTGGGTGCTTTCAATTACTTCAAGTCCCACCTTCTTTTCTTTGCACAAGATCTCAACAGTACAACAGGAGGAAGCCAAGGTTTGGTGCACTGGAAAGAGCCGTGCCATGCTGCCAACTAATTAATGGAGGAAACTTATTTCGTTTCTGTTATTAGTATGACAAGTATGTCATATTAAGAGAGAAGTTCCCAGAAGAGGGCCTCCAGCACAAGTCCGAAAGCTCAGAAGACAAAACCTCTTCCAGTGACTGACTCAGATTGGATCCTGCAACATTATCCTGGCCCATGTATATTCGGCTTCATTTGTATGTTAAGACTGTCCAATATACAAACATGTATGCATAAACTGTTATCATACATCTTGACTGTAGCGAGAATTCTACATGTGAAAAAATAGAAAGCAATGTCAATTCCCCCAAAGGAAAAATAGATGGAAAAAATGATGGAGCTGACAGAAATGACAAAACTGTTTTAAGGAAAAGAACATATCCAGTTTTGTTTTTACTTGGAGAACCCTTCTAGACTTTGTATTTGAAATGGGGGAGGGAGGAGAAATTTTGACTTTGATTTTCAATTATTAGTTTGCTGCTATAGAAACAGCTAAAGCCGTGGTGGCACAGTGGTTAGAATGGAGTTCTGCAGGCTACCTCTATTGACTGCTGGCTGCTTGCAACTTGGTAGTTCGAATCTCACCAGGCTCAAGGTTGACTCAGCCTTCCATCCTTCCGAGGTGAGTAAAATGAGGACCCAGATTGTTGGGGGCAACATGCTGACTCTGTAAACTGCTTAGAGTGGGCTGTAAAAAGCACCATGAAGTGGTATAGTCTAAGTGCTGCTGCTATTGCTAGGATCTACTATGTAAAAGTAAAATGTTGAAGTTGTAGCTCTATTCTGCATCTACTGTGCTGAAAAAAGTGCTTATTTTCTTTCCTCTGTATCTCACCTTTCTTTCCCGCTTCTTTTTCCTTTTTAATTCTCTATTTATTCCTGTTTGTATTTTACATTAAGATAAACTTCAATAAAAATTTGTTAAAAGGAAACAAACACATATACATAAACATGGCTTTGCAGCATGTAGCAGATGGAGAGGGCATCATAACTCTTGGCTGCATTCTTAATTTCCTTCCCAAATAGAAAAGGAATACAAAAAGTAGCAGAGGAGTAAATGAGTTCTCATTTGCTAAATGGCTTCAGGCTGCACTGTAGACTTGCTAGATATATCACCACATTATCAGGTTGATTCACTCCATCTGCTCCTCAGATCTGGCCTCCTGACAATGGTAGGATCCGATGTCTTTGGTTGGATTATACATATGAAGCAGCTCCCACTCGCCTTTCTCTCTGCCTGGTTTCCTGGAATTGTGCAATTCTGTTCAGTCTGATCTTGTCCATTTTTACTGGTAAATATTTATTCCCCAAAATATGCATATGATTATGCACAGCGGTTTGCCACTGCTGTGTGGAAGAATTATTCAGAATTCCCACATCTCTGAAAATAAATTCTGGTGTATTAAAAAAAAAGCAACATCTAGATTTTTTTTTTTTTAAAAAATCATTATTTGGCAATAGACTCCATACTTTAATACATAAGGGAACATTTTATGCTGGAATACTCTGGGTTAGTTCTAGTTCATGAATATATAATATGGGATTCACATATTAAATGTACTTTACCAACAAAATTGTTGATGACATGCTGATTTAATTGCACAGAAATAAACAAAATCCTTGCCCCCCTGTTCATCATTTTCTGGAAGGAATAACAATAAAACAATTGCAAAAGAAAGTGGTGCCTAGCATCCTCCCTTAGCAAGCTCTCTTATTTTTGCTGAAATTCAAAACTAGGTCATCCAGCTTGTTTCCAAAATACCACACTGGTTTCTGAACAATTTTACAGTGAGGCTCCCTCTGTCCTTCTATACAGATATTTTGAAAAGGGGGGGGGTGTAAGTGGGCGGGAAATAAAAGGAGAATGAAGGAGAATGATCTGTTGTTGGACATTATTTTTAGCTTTTAAATAAATCTGTCATGCTATTGAAGCTCAGCCTAATGACAATAATTATATAGGCTCTGAAGAAATGTGATTAGGTGAGCTCGGAAATCCATAGCAACTATTGTTACTCATTTTCTTGTATGACAGGGTTGTCATTTTGGTAATCACTGGAGCATATGCTTAATGACTGCTTGAACTTAGACTATTTTCTTTTTTTAAAAAGTCTACAAAGTTGGAAACCATCAAGAACTCACAATCTAACGGAGCTATGCTACATCAAAGGGCCTATATTAACTTTCTATAAAAGAAAAGCTGTATAATTCAGTTGTTGACAATTAGAAAGGGAGGGGTGAAGAAGAAAGACTGGAATCATTAAAAAAAGTTGTCAAGAAACAATCAGTTGTGAAATTTTGGATTTTATTCTCAGGGTGAATATGATGCTTCTACGTCTTTTGGACGTCCCTTAGAAGACGACCAATGGAAAAAAGAATACAGAATAGAATAAAAAGAATAAAAAGAAAGGCCTTTCTACATGAAGTATTTCCACTCTTCAAACATCTTCAAAAGAAAAAGCAAATAAGTCCAGTTGCCTCCTGAAAAAGCACCTTTAGGACAACCACGACCTGGATGGCTGAGAATCTCTACAGACTTTCAGCAGTAAGTACACTTTGGGATGAACACCCTTTGAATGGTGTGGGAGTATGAATGGATTTCCAGAAAAGTTGCAGACTACAGAAACCATTTGCACTTCAGTTTGAGATGCAGACAACACAGACTCATCCCCAACAGAGCCTGCCCTGTCGTCAACAGTGTAGGGACACAAGGCAGAAAAACATCCTGCAGCCAAGAAGGCTCCACACCCATTTGCACTACTCAGGTGAGCCTGAGGACACACATAAACCTCCAAGTGGCCTCAACAACTCTCTTAAAGAATGCAAATGACCAGCTGTCTGCAAGGAATATAAATCCTTCCATTCCCCACCATTCAGTCAGAGCTGAAGTTGGCTTCTTGGATGAGAAGCGAAATGTCTTCCAAAGAAAAAACAAGGAAGTCCAGTTTTAGGATTTAGGATTTTATTAGTATTTATAGGCCGCCCTTTTCCCTGAGGGGACTCAGGGCGGCTTACATAAAATAAGGAAGGGAGGGTACAGACAATAGACACAAACAATACATAGAAGTAAAATAGTAAGCAACATTCATTCATCATTCGGGTGGGGACAAATTAGCTTTATCCCCAGGCCTGACGGGCTAGCCAGGTCTTAAGGGCTGTGTGGAAGGTCTGGACGGTGGTGAGGGTACAAATCTCCACGGGGAGATCATTCCAAAGGGTCGGAGCTACTACTGAAAAGTTGTCACCTGAAAAAGCATTTTTAGGATAGCCTTACTTCACCACAGTTATCCTGATGTTTGGATTGAATTTGGCATTTTTATGCATCTATTGAATCCTACTCAAGGACCTGGAATAGGCAGGTCTTCTTGTTTGATGGTATTAAATACATCATTGCCAAATGTAAACTGTTCCAAGTAAAGCTGCTTTTTGTAATTGACTAACTGTGATTTTCACTGCCAGCTTCCCACAAGGAAAGTCAATGTTGATTGCAGTATGCTGCAACTTCATGGGATTCACTTAGCAAAGGCAACTGGGACTGCTGAAATTGCTATCATAAGTCAGTGTGGTCATGTGATGCTGTGCTTTATAATCACATTGTTTAGCAAGAGAGTTCCAGTCCCAATTACCATCAGTAAATGAGGCTCACCTGTCCTACTAGCCTTTAGTTGTCTCTCCAGTCAGGCATGAATGAATTGGATGAGAAAATGCTAACATATTGATGACTCCTCACACCTCCACGAGCCCAAGGAGATATAAGGGATCATGTGGACTTTCATTGTAATAATTGCATGTGAAAAACATGTTCTAACATGTTGAATCTGCATAACATGAAAAACATGACAAAATCCTGTTGATTGTTTTAGGAGATACTTGTACATTTTACTGTCATCAGTAGTGTAAGGCATCACTCCAAACTAATGACAAGGGTGAGTTTACATGCCATGCAATAGAGATTCTGGATCAGGTTTACTGGCTTTGTGCTTATTTTCAAGAAAACTTGCTCGCTTTTCTTAAAAGTCTCTCGATAGTTGGGGGCAAGGATATGTTAAAATCTACTTCCTATTAATTGTATCTACCTGTAATTTGCAATGAGACTTCCCATTGTAGATCCACCCACCCCTTTGGGAATGAAAAAATGCCCCTCACATTTGTGGTACCTGGAATATGCCAAAAGAGGCTCTCTTTGATTATTCTTTAGATGCTGTTTAAAAACTACATTGTTCCATTCAGCTTTTAATGCTGTCCTTGCTTTTTATTATTATTATTATTATTATTATTATTATTATTATTATTATTATTATTATTATTATTATTATCTGGATTGTGTACAACACTTGAGGCACCCACTGGTTGGAGGGACAACACATAATGATGTCATTTGCCTGCAGGCACGCAAAGATGTCGTATAAATAATGTAGTGACATTTTCTTTTTTCCATTCCAACCCATAAAAATATCAAAAGGAATGTGAAAGGGCTCAGAACTCTGTCTACCTATCCACAGGTCTCTGAAAGCTTAGCAGAATGAAAAGAGCTTTGGTACGGTAGGAGAAATGAGCAAAAGAAAGACTGAGCTCAAAAATAGCTGAATCACAGCAGGGCTGTAGGAAAAAAAATATTCCAGAAAAAAAAACCCTAACATATCCCTCTGGGAGAATCAGCTGGGCAGCAGCTCCAAAGGCTGCCAACAGGTTCTTTTTCCTTTGGCCACAGAGCAAGATGCATGCACCTCTCCTGGGCTTTCCATAGATATACCCAGAGATACAGCACAAGAGGAAAGTAAACCCACACAAGTACATACATACAGCCTATGATTTTAATAAACTGGAAAAAAAAATACAGAAGCCTCCTATGGCTCTTGCTGTGTTAAATAGGTTGGAAAGAATTCCAGAAGCCACGTTTTATATGCTTTCTCTATTTAAAGACAGTTTTCATTGTTCCTTCATCAGCAACAGCCTGATGATTTTTTTTTAACGGCAGCAGGAACAATAGGATTATGTAATTTGCTTATGTTCATCTGCCCATGAAAAAGCAAGAAAAGTGTGTTGGCTGCAGAGGGGGAAATGAGCATGCCAAAGAGATTTTCCAGGTTGACTGCCCTGCAAGCCAGGAGGAAAAGTTACTGCTGCTGTTTGTCCTTCTCAGTGGAGGCCTTCGGAATGCTTTATGGATAAAAGAGGAAGAGAAAAGAATTGTTGAGGGGGCATCACAAAAAGGAAAAAAAACCCATTTATTGAACAAAAAAAACCCCTCTTAATGGCTGCAAGACTAAAAATGCTACACTACACCTCAGGGCAAATCGTCTCATGATTTGGATCTGTTGCATAAGTACGTCTCCAATTTTAAAAGCAGGAAATCTGATGAATTACTGACATGGATGAGTGGGTTCTGAAAGTGTTGCGTTAAGTAGCGTACAAAAATGCGGAAGAGCAGCTGAAATAGAATAAATGGACTCATTTACTAGGTTGCGTATTAGAGAGATGAGGTAGCTTAAGTTCGTCTCCCATGAAGTTCTTCCAAGATTAAGAATGCTCCTATCGTGTTTCAGGCGCACAGGAATAAAAGCAGAGAGAGAACATATTTATAGTGACGAGAATGCACTTTCCATGAATGGCATGGATGGTTTTGATTAAACCACACCGAATGATTTAAAAACACATGTTTATGATTTTTAAAATATAGCCTCCAAATCTTTATGTTGGGTTGTCCAATGCTTGGAGGCCAACAGTCACCTTTGAAATGTTTCAAATGATGTGGGCACTCCCACAAGGTGGCTGCAATGAGGACATGCCATTAATTACAAGCTGGTGAACCATAAAGGCCACCTTTATTAAAAGAAAAAGCAGTAAAATGGTTTTCCAGGATACTTTCTTAGCAGCTCAGAAATCTCCCTACCTTCCCTTTATCTTCTCTTTCTGGGCATGCAAGAACACTAAAACGTAGCACTGAGCAGCAGTTCACTGCTTTTTATTTGCTAAGAAAGGTCTGGAGGCGTAAGGTTTCCTTGCAAGTCACAATGATTCCACAACCTGATTTTTACTTTTCAAAAAATAAGTCTGCAAGAAATAAGCAGTGGGGAAAGGTTTGTAGCAAGAGCTCCTTCTGTTTAGTTCCTCCCCCTCCTTTCATTTTGAACATTTTATGCACCTACTGCAGCTGTAGACTTCACTGCGATGTTTCCCAACCTTGGCAACTTTATGAGAGTTGAAGTTCACATATTTTAAAGTTGCTAATGCTGGGAAACACTCTTTCTCCAACCCGATATCCAACATCTTCATGATGATAGCTGTGTACAATGGTCAGTACAGAAAAGTTCCCTTCCCAAAATCGAGAGAGAATAAACTGATAGAAAGTTATTTTGGAATTGAACTTGAACTTGCCAGTAGAAAGTATCTGTGGAATCCGGGGACTTGATTTTCCTAGCCCTATTTTAAGCAGTTGCTTTTGACCTGGCTTTGGCTTTTTGATCTTGTCAAAGCCAGATGTCTCATTTGAACAGCTTCAACCTGAACTGACCTAATAAACACAATCCCAGCTGGTGCTGCTGAAATCCATATGGAAAAAGCTAGGAATGTGGAATTAGTAGGAATTTGCTCTCTCAAGTGAATAAAAAGAACAACCTAAATTGAAGACATTGCTATTATTTCAGCTGCAGAATTCATAAATTCCAACGTCAGATTTCACTTTAAGAAAATCACATCATTTCACGTTTTTAAACATGAGTCTTCTTGTATCATTTATTGTTCAAACAAAAACTGCATTAAGATTTCTGGAAGTTTGAGTGTTTTTTTTAAAATTATAATTCTGAAGTTTAGAAAACTGAAGCACAGGTCGGTTATCATTGTAGCTAAAATGATTAATCTAAATGGTCCTTTAATGTTGGAATCCATCACCGGATGTGCGTGCAGAGCAGTTTCGGCTGCCTGGAACACGTACACAGGGATGGAGAAACATCGCATCAGGAACTTTTCGGCCCAGCAGTCAGGGCTCACTATGCAAACTCATGTAACATGAGCTATGTGAGCCAACTACGCCCATACCTGCCCTTTCTCCTCCCTCTCCCCACCCTATGTCATGTTGTAACTTTCTATTCGTTGGTTTGTAAAATGCTGTAACTTTCTATTCGTTGGTTTATAAAATGCTGTAACTTTCTATTTCCTGACTTGTAACACGTGACCACATATGCCTTTTGATATGCCCTTTTTGATGACGTTGCTTCAATAAAAGAGGCCTCCGAAGTACATTCGAGGCCCTCATCCCAAGGAACTCTGCCTGGTGTTTTCCTTTAGATTAGGCAAAGAGACATGAGTGGCCCTCCAGTGTGGCAATGCCGCACTTTAACCCAGGGGTCTCCATATGCCGGGCTGCGGGCTGTTTGAAACCAGGCTGCTGAAGCGGCAGGTGAGCACATGTGCAGCTCCACTTGCATGACCAAACAGGAGAGCGCGCATGAACAGTTCCACTTGTGCAAGCGGTTGGTGCTGATGCCTGCTGCTGGTGCAAATGGAAGTGCCCTTATGCATGTGCTTGCCCACCACTCATGCAGAATCATTTCCTCTCTTCCCCCCTCCCATTGGTCCACAAAGTTGGAAAAGTTGGGGACCACTACTCTAACATAAATTTCTTAACAGTGTTCTCCTGCTTGTTGTTCTTCCTTTCTTAATTTTCATGAAATCAGCCTAGTGATGTATTTTCACTGTTTTTTTTCCACATAACTACCGTGTTTTCCCAAAAATAAGACGGGGTCTTATTTTCTTTTGAACCCTGAAATAAGTGCTTGGCCTTATGTTTGGGGAGGTCTTATTATTTTTTTTAATACAATTTTTATTTGTTTTTAAACAAGGACAAACAAACATAAAAATAAAAATAAAAAACCCCACTTTCCATTACAAATTGTAGAAAGTGTATCAGTTGGTTACAGTATTTCCATGCATCTCTTCCATAGTCACTACCTGCTTTTCATATCAAATCACATATTTTAAATTCACCTATATTCATGTATATCACAATTATTATATCTCAACCTTAATTTGACTATAATTGTTTTTACGTCATTTTATATATAATATTCAAAATATAGAATAGGATTATATGATAACATTCCATTAAATCATCCTAAAATCATTCAATCACAATACATCTTTATAACATATTCTAGATAAACCTCCACTCATAATCTCCGTATATTGTTTATATAAAATTTCATATTATCAAACTAATATATCTATATGTATTGTTATCATTATTAATCATTATTTAACTATAGCTATTGTCACTTCATTTTATACATACTACTAGTAAACTAAATTTAGCGTATTTTTTTTTATACATTTTCATTGCATCAACCTATATCCCTCCAGCAATAGTACAGTCTTATATCTCTTGCCATTTGTAGACTTAATGTTCTAGTTACTTTCTTAATAAATCTTGTATAAACCTCCCTTAGCAACATGCTGTTCCTTTTGTATTTCCACATTTCTATATTCCGCTCTTGCCATTATCAACCACGCTCACTTTGTTGTGAGTATCCACAGTTTTCTTATCTCTTTGCTCATTTTTTTCTTCCATCTTTTGAACTCCATCCTCCACTTTCTTCATTTGGTAAACATCCTCAGTTTCTCCATCAGATTTTTCTGTTTTGTATTCCATATTCTCCAAACTCTTTTCAATTCTCTGTCACAACTAATAGATTTTGAATTTCAAACATAATCATTTGCAATGATACAGTTTCTTTTTCCTGCTGCGCCATTCTTTCAATTTTGCAGATACTGTCAGTATTGGGTTCAAGGCTATTTTAATAAATTTCAAACAGGTTCATTTATTATCAAGTCAAAATGTAGTCTTCTCTCCAATAGCTAGTGATAGAACTTCCAAAAGGCACCTGTATAAATAACTTGTGCACTTCCTACTATCACTGTTAGTAAATAAGCTGAAAGAACCTTGAATCTCAAGTGATCAAAGAGAAAGAAGAAAAAACAATGTATCCAGCCTCCAGCCTCTAAGTGGCAGTGTAACTGCTTTTCCTCCTGTTGTTACAACCCTCTTTATAATCCTTCTTATTTTCTTTTTTATATTCCAAGCTTAAGAAAGAAAAAAAAACTCTTAAATGGAGATCCAAAACAATCCAATCAATCAAATCAAGTATTATAAAAAAAGGAGAATTTTAATCCATAGGTATAAGCAAAAGTGAAAAAAGAAGAAAAAAATAATCCATTCAGTTTAAAGAATAAGTTCAATGCAGATCAATCTCGCCGCCTACAATCTTTTGTCTTCAATCTTAACTTAGTCTCTTCCTCTAATAATAAAATTTCCTCACCAATTCGACACACTTTCTCTTTCGCTTACTTCCCGTTCCTGGGCTGTCCCAACTTCAGCAGCTTCATTAGCTGCATTTCTGTCACTGGAAAAAAAGGCTATTCCTGGATCTTTCAGGGACTTTGTGGTGTCCCTGAGATCAGCAGGAGGTGCCCTTCTCAATCACCATCTCTGTGGGACAGTTTAGGTCTGAATGGACCATCTAGCAGCAGGAATTCGATTGCGATCTTGGAACACCAAGATTGCACGTTGTGCCGTCGTGATGTCAGCTCTCTTCTCAGGGAGGTCTTATTATATTTGAGGTACAGGAAGTGGTGAGCGTGGTCACCTCATGGCTGCTGCTATGTTGCAATATTTTTAGGGAGGGCTTATCTTAACACATGCGCTCAAAAGCCTGATTGGGCTTATTATTTGGGGAGGTCTTATTTTATAGGCAATCATTTTTACTTATTTTGGAAGAAAGCTAATCTGCAGTGTGTCATAACTAGAGTGCAATAGATAATAACGAGATATCGGTGTCAAGTGGTCAATCAATATGACTACTTAGTTTTCTATATTCTACTTAGGCTAATTGGAACCAATTCAGTTTTAAGACTACATCTTGCTCTCCTTTTCCTTCTTTCAACAGTCAACCTTTCAGAGATTTTAGCAAACCCTTCCAAAATATAAGCAAATGCTTCCTTTTCATGGCGTATTATGTAATGTTTCTGCTGCAGTGGAAGAAAAGCTATTCTTTCAATAAAAAAATAAAGCAGGGCAACAAAAGACAAAAGAGGAAACCAGAAAAATGTAATAAATAACTTTTCTGATACATTTAAAATCAGAATGCCCACAGGATATGATTAAAAAAAATCACCTTCAAGATAGCAATCAAAACTGCCAGGTTTTTCTACAGGTGTTGCCTGTGCAATACACACAAAAAGCAGGTGAACCCTTTTGATTGCACTTTGCAGATATGTCTGTTTAAAAATCACACATCTTGGATTTGGAGCAACTGCTTTAATCCATTCAACGGTTATAAATAAGATTTTTCTTAAATCTTTCACAAGAATCTCTGAATGGAGTAAGCCAACTCTTCTCGACAAAGACATAAAACTTTAAATATGCTGAACTAATTAATACATTGGTTTCAATACAATGCCAAAGACTGCATGTTTTTACAGTTTTTATGCTTCCTAACAGCAAGGCTCTTTAAACAGAAGGGGCTGTTTTGTTTTTCCTTTTGAAAATAATATAGGACTATTCCCTGCTGGAATTTATATGTAACTTAACTACTTTATCTGGGGAAAGTAATTAGCACACCAGGAGTTTGAAGATGAACGAGAGGCTGGATCATCCAATTGATGTATTTATATCTTGCCTTTCAATTTTGAATATATATATAAAAAAACCATAGAATTCTACTATTTATTTATTATTAAATATATTTATATGCAGCCCAATCCTGAAGGACTCCGGGCGGCTTGCAAAAAATATAAGAAAAAAGACATAATGATAAAAGAAAACAATTTAAAAACAACAAACACCCTCATACATTCATTCTAGTTGGGGCTGGACCTCAACAGTGAGGTCAACAGCCCCAGGCCTGCCAGAACAGCCAAGTTTTTACAGCTTTCCTGAAGGCCATGAGAGTGGGTATGGTCCGGATCTCCGGGGGGAGCTGGTTCCAGAGAGTTGGAGCAGCCACAGAGAAGGCTCTCCTCCAAGGGCCCACCAGCTGACACTGTTTGGCTGACGGCATCTGAAGGAGGCCCAATCTGTGGGATCTTACTGGCCACTGGGAGGTATGTGGCAGCAGGCGGTCTCGAAGGTATCCTGGCCCTAAGCCATGTAGGGCTTTAAAGGTAATAACCAACACCTGAAGGCCTGGCTGTAACAGGACTGTAATAATACAAAAGAGACAAGATACTTTGGCATGGAGAAGGTGGGATTAGCATGATTCATAAAACCATAAAAATTCATATCAAAGATGAATCATATTCCACTAATGTTTTCATCAAGCATCTGATACTGAATGGTGTTAATGAACAAAGAGGTTCCACTTGGCTACCCCAGTTAATAGCTGTTGATCAGAGAGACAGAAAATCAGAATAGGTAGAGATCATTTCAGCCACTGACTTAACTTTTTGTTTACTACAGGAATCCAAATTAACATTACCTTCTGTACGTAATTGTTTAGCCTCTGCTTGAACTTATATTTATTTATTTATTTATTTATTTATTTATTTATTTATTTATTTATTTATTTATTTATTTATTTCATCAAGCATGTATTAGATAACATATAAGTATAAACATGATTTTGAATACATAAAATGCATATAAATAAAAAGGAACATTAGGACAGGGACGGTAGGCACATTGGTGTGCTTATGCACACCCCTTACAGACCTCTTAGGAATGGGGTGAGATCAACAGTAGACAGTCTAGGTTAAAGTTGTAAGGGTTTGGGGAAGAAACCACAGAATCAGATAACGCATTCCAGGCATTGACCACTCTGTTGCTGAAGTCGTATTTTCTGCAATCGAGTTTGGAGCGGGTCACCTTAAGTTTCTATCTATTGTGTGCTCATGTATTGTTGTGGTTGAAGCTGAAGAAGTCATTGGCGGGTAGGACATTGTAGCAGATAATTTTATGTACAACGCTTAGGTCAGACCGAAGGAGATGTAGTTCTAAGTTGTCTAAGCCCAAAATTTCAAGTCTGGTGGCATAAGGTTTTCTATTGCGAGCAGTGGAGTGGAGGACTCTTCTTGTGAAATGTCTCTGGACTCACTCAATTGTATTAATGTCCAATATGCTGTGCGGGTTCCAGACACATGAACTGCATTTGAGAATTGGTCTAGCAAATGTTTTGTGCGCTCTGGTTAGTTGTACAGTGTTACCAGAGAAGAAGCTACGCAAGATTAGGTTAACAACTCTTAATGCCTTTTTGGCCAGGTTATTACTGTGAGCTCTGGCACTTAGATCATTAGATATGAATACTCTTATGCCCTTGACAGAGTGAGAGTCGTCTACAAGGTCGTCTCCACCCTGCTTGTATTTTGTGTTCTGATTTTTTTTTTTGCCAATATGTAAGACAGAGCATTTGTTGGTTGAGATTTGAAGTTATATTATCGTATTATCAAATAGGAGGAAAACTATTATCTTTTTGAGTCATGGGTTCTATTGCTAAGCTGCTCTGAGTATTATAATTTGGGGTTTTCTCATCTAACATTTAATTAAATCTGGTTTCCTATAGCTTAAATCCATTATTCCAAGTTTTCAATTCTGGAACAGTGGAAAACAGGTCTTGCCCTTCTGTGTAAAGAGCCCTATCATATTCCCTTTCTTAATGCTGTCAGAAGCTGTTTGCAAGCTTGACTAATCTCTTTCAAAATCATCCCAAAAGCCATATCTTAGATGTTTCAGAAGTTGCTTCTATATGTTAAAGAAAACATCGAAGGACAGTGGAGCTACATTCATTGGCTCTATTCCCAATGTCCCTTATGGCTCCATTGTAACCTTTGCATAATAAACAGACAGAATATAAGAAGCTGTTTTATTTCATCTAAAATCACTGGTACTATTTAGCTCAGTACTGACAGTTAGCAGTGTAGCATTCCCCAAAGCATTTTTGTCATCCTTCGATTGCCAGGGATTGAATCTAAGATCTTATCCATGTGAAAAGTGCAGTCTTCCACTAAGCAATGAGCTGAAAATCTGCGTAGCTTTGGAACAAACAGCAACAGGACCATCCGTTTTGGTTTTTCTGAATATTGTTAGAATGTATCTACAGGAGGCGCAATAGCTCAGCGGTTAAAGAAGTTGAGTTTGTCAACTGGAAAGTTGACATCCCAGGTTCAAGACCTGAGTGCTGCATAACGGGATGAGCTCCTTTTACTACCCCAGTTCCTGGCCCATTCCTAGCAGTTCAAAAGCAAACAAATGCGAGTAGATAAATAGGTACCACTTGGATGGGAAGATAATAGTGTTTCATGTGCCTTAGCATATAGCTGTGATGGCAAACCTATGGCACGTGCACCAGGGGTGGCACGCAGAACCCTCTCTCTGGGAATGTGCGCCACTGCCAGCTGCTCTTTTGGTTTCCGGAATGCGCGCCGGCTAGATGGTCTTTGTGCATGCTGGCGCATCAGAAACCCGAAGACCAGCCGGCTGGCATGTGCATGGGCCAGCTGGTCTTTGGGTTTCTGGTGCTCCAGTGCGCATGCACACATGTGCATTCCAGTTTGGGCACTCTGTGCAAAAAATGTCCGCCATCAATGGAATATAGCCATGCTGGTTACAGGACCAGAGAAATGTCTTCGGACAATGCTGGCTCCCTCAGCTAAGAAATTGAGGTGAGCACTGCCCCCTAGAGTTTGACGACTGAATAGGGAAACTTTTTCCTTTACCTTTATTTCCCATATTTGTATCTATCATACTTATAGAATTTTGGCAATGAACATATGAGTAATAATTTTTACTTTGCTGATTGACTCTTAACTATTTTGATTTTGCACTAAGATTCATTAAGCATCTGATACCAAGATGACCCAAACATGATTAAGGCCATCCTAGATATTACTACTTATTGTGGCTGAATGCTTCTAGAGTCAACGAAAACAGCTATTTTAGCTAACTTTACTTATGTTTCATTTTAATATAATTATCTTGTATGACTTCTGATCATTATGGGCTATTTAACAGTATTTATCAAGTGGCATCTAAACTATACTTAGAACTTTGATCTCCAACTGCATTAGAAACCGACCTGACAGCCTCTTGGCGGCTGGTGATTTTTATACAATCTTACAAAACTGTAATATTAAAAACAACAATGTTGCTGTGCTTCTTATTTTCTTTTTATCTGGAATTGATCTAACCTTTCCTGTCCAGTGTGTCACTTATTTGTAAGATGGCTTTTTGTTTTATTTGAGACTAAAGATTTACAGGCATCATTATTTAATATTGGCTGGTTTTGAACTGTATTTCAAATCATTTTTAGTTTGGGAGATATTCCCTCAATGGATATTTTTAATCCTTTCCCTTCAGCTTCATCACAGTACTAATTTGGGCATTTTAGAAAAAAAGTGTTGTCCACAGGACTGGCAAAAATGAGACAGTAAGTAAATAAATAAAGAATAAGTTTGTAAGTATATAAGTAACTCCAGTGGTGGGATTCAATTTTTTTACTACTGGTTCTGTGGGCGTTGCTTGGTGGGCATGGCAGGGGAAGAATGCTGTAAAATCTCCATTCCCTCTATCAGCCAATTCTGGTGGTGATAGATTGAAGAATACAATTGAAATCTAGCTAACCTAATTGCTCTCTTTGTAACAGATATAGCTGAATAATAATTGATATTGATAGTAATGTATATAATGTGGAGTCGATATGATAAATAACAATTGGATATGAGAAAACATTTTTGGATTATACATAAAGAGTATTAATTACAATAATTATCACTATTATAAAAACTAAATAAAATACATACAATCAAATGTTAATCAATACTGGGAAAATGTTATGATATATGATATAACTAAATATTATGGATGTTCAGCTAAAATAGGATATGAGGATTTGATGTAAATAGAGGACTTTATAAGTAAGTAAATGAAATGTCAGCATGTGTTATGGATTAATTCTTTGGCTTAGCTAAGGATGAAGGATGTTTAAATAACTATAGGTAATTAAAACTGGAGGTATAATGATGCTAATATGGTAAACATTTGAGTTAAGATATTTGAATTAATATGAGTTAATGGAAGAGAAGCACCAAAGCATGTTGTAACCAGTTGATATACTTCTTCTTTTTTATAATAGATACCTGTGTTTTGTTCTTTTTTCCTGCCTTGTCCTTTGTCGTTTTTGTCTTTTTTTTTTGTTCTATTATTTTTTTTGCCTTTTCTTTTTGATTTTTTCTTTTCCCACTGGTGTGGGCAGGTATTGTTCAAGATTATTACTTGTATTAATATTTTTAAATAATAATTACAGTCAAATGAAAATGGATATATAATAATGCTTAAGTTAATATGAGTTATGTTTGTTGACCGTGGAGGATCTGTAATCGATTGATACATTTTCTACAGATGTAAAGAAAGATGCTGTACTTGTTTCAATTAAAATTAAAAAACATTTATTAAAAAAAAAAAATCTCCATTCCCTCCCTACTCTAAGGGAAGGCTACTGTAAAATCCCCATTCCATTCCAATCAGCTGGGACTTGGGAGGCAGAGAATAGATGGAAGCAGGGCCAGTCAGAGGTTATATTTACCGGTTCTCCAAACTACTCAAAATTTCCACTACCGGTTCTCCAGAACTGGTCAGAACCTGCTGAATACCACCTCTGAATAACTCCATATGAATCCTTCAAAGTAAATTGATGTCATTAGATTAGCCTTGTGGAGTCCATGGTCCTCTCTGAGCTTGGTTGTTTTCTTGCAGGTGTTTCATTACCCCTTCTAGATAACAGCATAAAGACTTCATAGTTCAACTATTCTATTAGACTAGCCTTTATTTACAGGTCGCTGTTACATATAAGCTGGGTTGACAAAGTCAGAAATGAGTGGTGGTAAGCTGCCTGGGAAACCCAAGGGAAATAATCAAAACCATAAAAAAGCAAAAGTTACAATATTTTGGACATGTGATGCGACATCTGGAAAAATACAAAAATACTTCACTTAATCCTCCAGGGAAAATTGAAGGCAAATGAGGTCCAGGCAGAAGAAGAACATCATTGCTTCAAAATCTAAGCAACTGGTTTGGACAAAACTCAGCAGCACTTTTTTGTGTGGCTGTTGATAAAAATAGAATCATCAACATGATTGCCAATGTCCAATGATGGATATAGCACAAGAAGAAGAAGCCTGGATTTGTTCTTTCCATGATGGGAAGCAGTAATTATGATTGTGAAGAAACTATTTTGTACAATCTGAAATTGTACAATGATGTTATACCTAACATTATACATATATGGATGCTGTCCGGAAAAAAAATCAAATGTCAAGTAGGTTTGCCTTAACAGCCTCCCAAATCAAGTAATTTGCCTTAATAGTATCCCAAAGTTACTAAACTCAAAGTAGCAGTGAAAAAGTAGTCAAAATGAGATCCAAGGGTCAAAGAATCACAAAAGATTTGTCAGTCAGTTGAAGATGCAGTCAAAACGTCTACTCAAAAATAAAGATTCAGGGCGCATAGCATCTGAGCTAAAGAACGGTTGTTTCTAATGGAGAGTCTTGGATTTGTTGCTCATTATCAAAGAGCGTGGCCCCTTTCTTTTCCATGTGGTGAGCCCTTCCTTCGGAAGCAGCAGCAAATCTTCATCTTCAGAGATCACTGTTGTGCCTGTGGATTACCAGATGGCCCCACCTCAACTGCAGGCAGGTCCTCAGGCAATAGATCCTCCAGGAACTCTGGTGCAAGTTGCTCATTGTCAGTATCCTTGCCTGAGTCTGAGCTCACTATGACAGACACTTTTAGAAGAAAGTTGAGATACAACTGGAAACCATGATTTTTCACTATGGGAGGGGGAAAATATGACCACATATGGAGTTGTGCTGTCTCTTTTCTGTTTTACACACCATAGGAAATGATAAAATTTACTTCAGATTCAAAATAAATTACACTTCTTCATTATGTCTAGATAAGCAAGATCAATAATGTCAGTATTTTAAATCAATAATGTATCCCTTGTTTTGGACAGCACATGGGAAATGGGATAAATTCAACATTGGGCTTAGGATATTCCAATGTCTAGGTCTTCTGGAATATGAACAACTTGAAAAGGGCAAGAGGCAGTGAATGAGCACAAGAGACGTTGCTCTATGCACAAAACAATAGAAAAATTACATCCTGTTATATTTGAAACAGAGCAAGATGTAATTTTACTTAACAATGTTATATTTAATTGAGAACAAAAAGAATCTGGAAGTTCCTTTTGGTGAAATTTAAATTATGTAGAATGCACTACTGCTGCATGGTTTTAATGATAAAAATCTATATATGATCTGTGTCTTTTTTTGAGAAATACAAGCCAGATTAGCAACAGAAGGAAAAGAGATGATAGTTTGGGCTTTATTTCTCCAAAAGCTTCAACAGTTTTATGATAGTAAAGAAAAATAACATTCAGGTTAATTTAAAACACTAATCTATATTATTTAATCGAGAACACCATCCCAATGATAAATCTATTTTTAGAACACACACGGATAACCAAGTAGATGACAGTAGTTTTGTGATAATTGGTCAACAACTATTCGCCTGCTCCTCATCTATTTTGGTTTGGTTATACTAGGTAGAAAGTACTGTATTTAGAGATCTTGGTCCAAATTTTAATTTCGTGCTCCATCTTCATCATGATAAAATGCAGTCAGTAGCAGAAGCACATATAAATGATAGAGAAGGGAATTGCTGCTACCCGTTTAATTATGCAGCTTTTGCTACAGTGCTCTCCGGCAATAGACACCAGCTGTAGCATCACATTATCAGAGTATTCTCTTTGGCAAAAAGCCCTCTTTGCAAAATATACAGGCATACATATGTCTATGTTTTGTGACTTACGTATCCAAAACACAAAAATGAAGAATTGTGCTTCTAAATAGATTACCTTTTTCTTGTGTAAAATAGCATATTAAAGATAGCAATCAGGATGAAGCTATTAACCTCGGCTGATTAATATCTGTTTTCTCCAGTGTTAGTGTTTGCAGTTTTAGAATTTGCCAAAATAATTGATTCTCTTTTATGTCCCTATTCTGCCTCCACTAATGTTTCCTGAATTCTAGTGATCAGCCTGATATAATTCGCCACCATAATCACAAACTCTGTTATTTGATAATAAAGTCTGTCAAAAGAGACAGGACTAATTTCTAAGGAAGCATTTTCAAATGTATTCAATCAGTTTTGATGACTAGCCAGTACCCAATCTTACATATCACAACATATGTATGTAAAGCTTTACATAACTATATGAAACAGGGCAGGACATCTAAAAATATTTATTCTTGTGTTTGCATATAGCAGTGATGGCTAACCTTTTCCATACCGAGTGCCCAAAGTGTGTGTGCATGCGCAAATGCGTGCGTGTATGCTTGAACCCCCCAAATGCAATGCAAGTGTGGCCCCATGCATGTGCCTTGCCCCCCGCACATGCCTGCCCCCTGTGCAGACAGCCCCCTGCAGGTGCCCCACCTCCTGTGGCAGAGACCCGAAGACCAGCTGGCTGGTGGGAAGTGCTGGTGGGAAGCGCTGGCACATGCACAGCTAAGCTGAACTGGGGCGAAGGCTAGCGTGCCCACAGAGAGGGTGTTGCATGCCACCTCTGGCATGTGTGCCATAGGTTCTCCATCACGGGCATATAGGCTTACAAGCAAAAACCATGAGAGTTTATAGAACATACAGCAAGAATAGTGAACCCTCCCTCCTTTTCCAGCAGTGGTTCTCAACCTTCCCAATGCCGCGACTCTTTAATACAGTTCCTCATGTTGTGGTGACCCCCCAACCATAAAATTGGTGTCTTGGAAAATATGTTTTCCGATGGTCTTAGGCGACCCCTGTGAAAGGGTCGCTCGACTCCCAAAGGGGTCCCAACCCACAGGTTGAGAACCACTGTTTTATAGCATCATCATAATAATTTAAATAAGATTTGAGAAAACCAAGATCAAATATAAAGAACGCACAAAGAAAAGAAATTTAGTTTTTCCTTACCTACATCCTACCCAATTTTATGTATAAATAAATGAGATATTATATTAATCAATATGGCTGTCTGTCATGTCTAGCACCAATCATTTTTATTTGGGCCTTTATTTATTTATATATATGCAAAGGGCTGCAAAAATGTGCATATAATCCAGCCTTTCCTAGCCTCAGTTCATCCAGATAAAATGGATCTACAGTGTCTAGAGTTCTTAACAATAAACCCTACTGGCTGGAATTCAACCCTTCCAGAGAATATCAGCTGCAGGCAGACTGACTGGGACTAAAAAAAAAATAGCAACAGTTTTGTAATGTTTGTTGAAACCCAGCAAAAGAAGAAACATTCAATTTCATTTCCATGTAATTGTTTTTAACACACTGCTGACTTCTGAATTTCATTGGTTTATGACAGCTGATTGAAATTCTGAATTAGCTTCTCCTTGGAATGTCATTTATATGTGCAACAGATTCAGGAAAACCAACTATGACCTGCTGTGAATCAATGAGATTTTTACATATATATATGTAATTGTGAAAGTTGCTGTGGGAATTTACTATCATTTTAATGATGTATGAAAAAATTGTAATATAAAGCAATTCAAACAGTTTATCCCTCAGAAACTCAAAGTAAATCATTCCGGCTTTGTGGCAGAACAAAGAACATCTATCATATTGCCTCTTTGAAGCAACACTAATTGAGGTTATGTTGCAAAAGTACCAATGCGATTAATGTACAACTAAAATCATATTATTGAGAATATACCATCATAAACTATTAAAAGCCTGATAGGCAAAATGCACAATCTAACCAGTTGGCTCACTTTGAAAGTAAAGTTTTATTTACATTTTTTTAACCATCCTTTCCTTAGACAGATAAAAATTCATCCTTACTTGTTAAAATCCACATTAACTTTGCCCCCCCCCCCAAAAAAAACCATTAGTTTCTGGATTCCAAAATGGCCACTTCCAGAACTACATTAAAATTGTATGTCTACAATGTGCAGAATTGTGGACTCAAATTTGATTAAATCAGAAACAGAAATGAAAGAAGTGTTTTGCATCTAGACATTCTCCTGCCCCAATTTGTGCAATGTTCCTTCTGTTATATGGAATAATTATATATAGTTGAGGGACAATTCCCCCACCCTCCCAAAGTGGTGTTTAGGATGATAGGATTGTCTGGAAGAATATGAGATCAGGACTGAGAGACCATAATGGTTCACATTGAATCATAAACCACAAGTTATCCATCTAAGCTCTACAGAGCTGAGTCATCATATTATGTTGATAGTGAAAATTTCATGAATAAAAAGGAATATTATACAGAACTACACTACACCATACAAACAAGCTTTCTCTGTATCCGTTAGATGAATGGTTTTGTTTTCCTCCGCACTCTTTTTCTTTTTGTTTTATAATTACCAACACCATACGGTTTTTTGATGTATTGTTTTTATTGTCTATTTTATATTTGCTAAACTACTTTACCAATACTGGTTGTGAAATTAATAACCTCCAACTTCATTCCTGAAATCCAAATTACCACAATTTTTTGCTAATAGCTTGTACAAAAGCCATGATGATAATATTTTAGTGCATTTTAATTTGTATAACTAAGGTTTAACTGGAACAAAACAATAATTTAGGGAAGGAACAATGTATAATAGCTGTCTACTTATGGCTTAATAGGTACAAGAGGAAATCTTATCGATTTCCACAATAGACAACAATCAAAGGACTTTTATAGCAGTTTTGATCCAGAAATCCTTGCCTGTAGGAATGTACTTACACTTATGCTGCTCTGCCAGAACAAGTTCTCCCTCTGATGTGTCATTAGCATAGTCAACCTTGGAAATACTGACCATCTATTAGGAAAATGGAGCAAATGTCTGCAATCCTTTCTCTTTCCAAGGTGGTAATTGGCATTGACATCAACAGCAAGAGCATATCTTTGCCCTCCATTGGCACTTGTGAATGTTAACAAGGATTTTGTCTAGACAAGCACCATGTCATAAAAGTAACAAGGCCAAAGGAAAGGAAAGGAAAGGAAATTCCATCTTTTTTTCCCTCCCAAGTAAACCAAGAATGTAAATATTTCTAAGTAACCAATTATTCAAATTTTAAAAACTCCAGTTGCATCCAGTTGTCCATATTTGGTTAAATCTGAAATGCAAGTCTAGTATACATTCTGACTACCTCTGAAATCAGATACTTATGCACAAAGGTACAATTTACTTAGCTACCTCTGTAGTAAGTTTAGAAGTTTAGAAATGTATGACAGCTATACAGGTAGTCCTTGACTTACGAGAGTTTGTTTAGTGAACGTTCAAAGCTACCTCTCTATCTCATTTCTCTTTCTCTTTCTCTCTCTGTTTTACTGAAATGAATAGGATTTACAAATAGAACATAAAGGCAAAACAACACTCAAAATATTTGCTGTGTACAGTGTGAGATCTGATGCTGCAGTGCAGTGGTGGGTTGCTGCCGGTTCTGACCGGTATGGCTGTACTGCCATTCCTTCTAATTTTTTCATTGTATGATTTTCTGAACTATATTAAATCCCAGACACTCATTCTGAAAAAAACTACAGAGCAAACATACAATGACAACAATTTAACAACAATGTCTCCTAGATCCTCTCTAAAGGTTCATTAGACTTAACACTACTTCATATGGATTAGTCAGAGGGAATGTGTTAATCAACAGTCAATAACTATTTGGTAAACAGACAGAATCCATATTTGCATTTTTCACTGTATGGGCTCTTTATATTTCATTTGCCTCCAGTTTCTTTTGTAGTGCACCCGCCCCCCAATGTACTATTGTGTGTGGTATGTGCCTGTGTTTTGAAAGAATCCTTGTTTAGTTATTTCTCATCTAAAGATCTATTTCAAGTTTATTTCACTTCTGACGGACAGCTTTATTCTGACATTCAATTTTATCTAAGCACAGATTTACTATTCAGTTTACATCTAAAATTAATCTGTTTAAAATCTGAAAATTTAACAGATGGTCCGTTAATGTTATTTATAATTAGAAATTTCATGAAAAGAAGTGTTCTCTTTGGCTCTGCTGTAAAAGCAGAGAATTTTACTTCAGAACTTTCACACACAGAAGTACCATGGAAAGGCCAATAAGAGACATACTTCAATAGATCTTTCTTCTAAAACAGGAAGCATAATTTTTTTTAGGGGTTCTTTGTGTTCTCAGAGTTGCTTGTTTTCTTGCAAATGTTTTATTCCCCAAATTAGGTAATCATCAGTGCCAGTAAAGAGTGCAGTTACTACCACTAATGATGCTACCTAGTTTGAGTAATGAAATGTCTGCAAGAAAACAAGCAAGCTCAGAGAGCACCAAGAAACCCTCAGGTCAACCTTTACCTACAAATATTCTCCTTCATTAATAATATTTTTTGAAAGAGAATTTGGCATCTATATTACCCTCCTGATCTATACTAAGAAGGAGTCCACGTTTTTTTCCCCTTAAAGTTGTAGCTTCATTAAGCATGCAATTACAAAATGGAGCTGCTAGTGTCCCTGGGAAGACTTAATGGCATTAACTCTCCTAGAGACATTGTATTATACAAATTCAGTACTCTGATTATATGCTATTGCAAAGAGAGAAATAAATAGGATTCTACTTCACTGATTTGTTTCATTATCTGTCTGTCTGCAACTTTATCTGGTTCCTACATTAGACATGGTCATCTATCATATGATGAGTGCTCTGATGCCACCAGAACTGATGGCCAGACATTGAATATGAATAGACTGAATGTCTCAGCACTCATCCATTAGGACCATCAACTAACTTTACTATTTTAAATTCAATAGCATAAAGTTTATTATTAATTTTAGCAATTCCATAATTCTTGATGTTAGGAGGATTAAAAAAAGACCTTGTGGATCAGACAAAAGCCCCCCAAAAGCCCAGATTTTATTTTCCTGGGCTCCAAGATCACTGCAGATGGGGATTGCGGCCAAGAAAATAAAAGACACTTGCTCCTGGGCAGGAAAGCTATGGCAAATCTAGACAGCATACTAGAAAACAGAGACATCACCTTGCCAACAAAAATGTGTATAGTCATGGCTATGGTTTTCCCAGTTGCAATGTATGGCTGTGAAAGTTGGACCATAAGTAAGGCAAAGAATTGAGGCCTTTGAACTATGGTGCTGGAGAAGTCTCCTCTGAGTCCTTTGGACTGCAAGGTGATCAAATCGATCAGTCTTAGAGGAGATCAACCCTGACTGCTCTTTAGAAGGCCAGATCTTGAAGGTGAAACTTAAAATACTTTGGCCACCTAATGAGAAGGAAGGACTCATTGGAGAACAGCCTAATGCTGGGAATAATTGAGGGCAAAAAAGAAGGGGATGATAGAGAATGAGGTGGCTGGATGGAGTCACCTAAGCAGTGGACTCTAAAGGATGGTAGAGGACAGGAAGGCCTGGAGGAACCTTGTCCATGGGAGTCACAAAGGGTTGGACACAACTTCGCAACTAACAACAACAAGACCAGTATTCAGTTACACAATCATCAGCCACTACTCTTGGGACATACACAAGTACAGAAGAGAAGCTGTCTTTCACTTGTTGGTTCCCAGAAGCTGTTTCTTATTGCTCTTCCTCTGATTCGGGAGCAATATAAACCCATCGAAACAAGTTACTATTGATTGCAGTTTTTTCTACTTGCGTTTTACATGCTTTCGAACTCCTAGGTTGGCAGAAGCTGGGACAAGTAAGGGGAGCTCACTCCATTACACGGCACTAGGGATTCTAACCGCCAAACTGCTGACCTTTCTGATCAACAAGCTCAGCATCTTAGACACTGATCCACTGCGTCCTGCTGTTCCCTTAGAAACCTTCTTATCAATTGGCATAAGATTTTATTTATTGCAGTAACTGTGTATCCAAGATATTTATCGTATGACTTCTGCAAATATAGGGTTCCTGAAGGAGACCCAAATTTCAGACAATGTAAGACTTCTGATTGACATAATCACTTTATATGCTGGTTCACATGAATCTGCAGTTGGTTCCATTGGATGAAGAAAAATCTTTTGATATAGTTCCAACCAAGTTTTTCATTCATGTTGCTGAATTTTAGATTGCCTAAAGAATTTATTTCTTGAATTACAATTTATTATTTTAATCTTTCTGTTTGCATAATTATTAATGGGATTATTTAACCAGTTCTTAAAATGCAACATGGAACACATCCAGGTTGTCTTTTATTACCTTTAATTTTCACTTTAGTGCTGGAATTCACTTTAGTGTTGGATTAAGACAAACTTGTTAAATAAAAGGAATGTGTTCAGCTGAAATCGAAAACAAATTGTTTATACGCAGGTAATATATTTTTCTAATGTAGTGACTTGTAGTCTGTGCATATAATTATATTAAATCATATCAAATAATAAACAACTTATATGTTTAACACTGACAGTTGAATTAACAGTCTGATGTTCTAATCTGTTACTAGAATAATCCCTATTGTGTCTTGGTTTAATTAAATTAAACTAAATTCTTGTTGTGGTAACCAAACTGTCTGATCTCATGTAGCCTCTTTATCATGCTGGCCTCGGGAACTACAACTGCTTGAGAGGTGTCTCTGCCTCATTTTGGTAAAGCTGAAAAGGGCAGATGAACTTTAGTGGTTTTCAAAGCCACGTGCGGTAAATAATAGCTCCAGCTTGGGAGTCCCCAGGCAGTTCCACAGTAGTGCTCAAAAAAGGTCAGGAAAAGGAAAAAAGCTCATTATGGCATATTTGGCCACATTAGACTCATCTGATGCAGCCAATCCTGACAAGTGACACCCATGGGTGCTGAAATTATTTCTTAGAGAGAAAAAATAGACAATTTGCAAGCTGCAGTTTGATGTTGGAAATAAAAGTGCTATCTTGCTTTATAATGATTAGGTCTCCGATAGAAGACTGTATGCGATATTTAATAATGCATATCACAAAAGATTTGCAAAGCGTGAAATAAGGAGTACTTGGGCATTATTAGAAGCTAGTACAGTATATATAAAAGGATTTTTATATGTTAAGAAGTTTATCTCTTAGCTAAACCCTCTAGCCCTTGACTAATATCACTTTTGGCAGGGGCAAGGGTGGCAAAAAGGACAGAAATTTGATTGAAGAGCATTCTGGCAATTACTTTATGTAAATGTTCAGAAAGATTAAGCAAAGATTTAGATAAAGACAATTCTGTTTACAATTTCAACTTGATTTGTAAGACAGTTTTAACAGCTTTGCAAGAAGGAATACGAAGCAGCTTTGTTGATTTTTTTTTTTAGATCATATCTTATACTCTATCATGCTGTGGCACTTTTCCATGATAATAATACACATTTTTACCTCATATTGTCTGAAATATTTCACATTTTTAAATAGAATTGATATAAAGATGTTTCTTTTAAAAAAGAGGGTGTGGTCCAGCAGCTAAGAAATTTTAATTTTAATAATTCAAAAGGTTTTTTAAAAATTAAATTGCATTTTTATTATTCATATTCCCCTATCTTTATTTAGGGTACTTCCGTTTAACATAAATGTTCCATAGGTGCTTTTCCAAAAGGAAACTGGATTTTCTTGGTTTTTTTCTTGTTTATGTTTCACTTCCCATCCAAGAAGTTTCGTATACACACACAACACACACAAACACACAAACACACACACACACACACACACACACACACACACACAAAATATACTGGTACATTAGAAATAATATATAGAGCAATCTATATATTGCTTATAAATAAAAATAGCAAGGAAAATTTCATACAATTGAGAAACAATAACTATAGATTTTGTTATATTATCTTACAAAACCTTCTGAAATACAGAATTTTAGACTTACAAACAAAGTCATGACATTATTTTACAGTTATAGAGTATTTGCTGTTGCATATCCTTCATATCTATCAAATTATCTAGTATTAATCTTTTTGTGATAACAGAGATTTACCAAACCTTTTATTGGCTCACTACTTTCACTCAAACATTTATTCATACACTTCAATCTAATGTGATTGATTCTGAGTGATATAAACAAACAAATCAAGATACAGGGCGGGGCATAACCTTTTCCTAGGGGGTCACAGCAACACTTGTAATAACAACACAAATAATTCATACACCATTCGAAAGCCCATCAAAAACTGAGTTTATTGACACGATTTAATAGTCAGTATGACCACCATTAGCCCTTCGAACAGCATTCAAACGAGGTGCCTCTCGAAAGGCAATGCATTTTATTCTGTCAATGATCCTTTGTTCTTCCGAATCGAATTTTCCAGCCATTCTTAAAGCAAATTTAACATTTAATAGCTCATTCAATTCAGTTTTTTATGGGCTTTAAAATGAGGTGTCACAGAAGTTGTAAACTGCTGTCGATCTTGCTGTGACCCCCTAGGAAAAAGTTATGCCCCGCCCTAGAATTGCAAAATAATGACTGTTTGAAGATTTGTTGTGTTCTTATTCACCTCGTTTGAATGCTGTTCGAAGGGCTAATGGTGGTCATACTGACTATTAAATCGTGTCAATAAACTCAGTTTTTGATGGGCTTTCGAATGGTGTATGAATTATTTGTGTTGTTATTACAAGTGTTGCTGTGACCCCCTAGGAAAAGGTTATGCCCCGCCCTGTAGAATATGACAACATATAAAATAATCCAATATCACAACTAAACTATTTCTCAGGGGCCAACAGCTATAATTTCCTATGTAGAAGAAACCTTCTATTGTAGTCTACAGTATAACATGCTAGGTCTGATTACTATGCATTTCATCATTATTACAGGTTGCCCATGCCATGACTCCTCTGCTGCTAGACTTCTTCAGTTAGGGTCATTAGGAAGGAGAAAAGGATGATAACCACAGGACAGAAAGCAAGATTTCCATTCAGAACTAATAAGAAGATTTATGGGACATTAGATGGATTTAAAAACCACTCTAACAATGCATATTTCAAGTCTGTTAGAGAGAAGACAGACAAAAAGCACATATCATATTGCTTGGTTCAGTAATAAAACTAGAAAACTGTTGCACCTTGTACAATATCCTTGTTAGTTAAAATGACTCTTCATTTATGGATGCCCCAAATAATTAGTCACTCTGTTACACTCTGGCCAGTTAATGTATTTTGATCTTTCTTATTCATGCCACCTATTTTATAGATAGATTTCTAAATCTGCTTTTCTACCTGTGGCCTCTGATCTTGGACTTCCTCTTCTACACATTTTCTCTCCTTATTTGCCTAACTGTGGCTTATTTTACCTAATACAGATGATGTTGTGGTTCTATTTGACATGAATTACTGACACATTATTTTTCTTCATTAATTAAAAAAACATGCCTGTGTTGTCATTTGTCAAAGAAACAATGCTTATTTTTCTAGACTCTATCTATCTATCTATCTATCTATCTATCTATCTATCTATCTATCTAATCATACTTTCTGCACTCACTGCTAGATCTTCATAAAAAGCATAATAAATTAAGGCAAATGTCATTTGAAGTTTAAGGTTTGGGGTGAATAATGCAGAAGACAGAAAAAGAACAGATACAGAGTGTAGAAGAATGAATACATAACTTAACAGTATTTTCCAAACCATTTCCTGACTTTTCTCTCTTCTAATAAGATTGTATTTTCTAAAGCACTTTTGAAGAGCACATCACTAATATCTCAACTGTTCACCCCTTAAGTGTGCATTTAAATAACACTTATGCATAGGCACACCAAATCTTTTAAAAGTTCCTGAACCTACTGAGCAGATTCAGTGGGGATTTTAATTAACTCTTAAGTACTGCACTATTCACAATGAAGTAGTTGCTCCACTCTGTTAGGAAAACATTCAGCAAAATGTATTGGAAGATGAGAAGATGAGAGAAAAGAAAAGGAATTGTTTTTCAAAACAAAACAAAATGTAAAAGTCATTATAGCAAGGCAATAATTGGAGAGGCACAACAGTATCATAATGGAGACTGCATCCTATTCAAGGAAGCACAAAGACTTTGTCAAGAAATAACATTTAGTGTCTCATGACACAATAATAGGCAATCAAGAAGTCCGATAATCATTCCAAATGTTAGCAAGCTAGACTAATAGTTCTCAGTTGTATACCAAGTAGGGCAGGTGAAGAAGTTTTAAGGTCACAAGATGAACAATCATGCAGTAGATAGACTAATGAGAAAACATTGATAGAACAGTGTTCCTGGTAAAATTCCTGGCTCTGGCTTCAAGGCTCTACAGTTTCAATATTTAACAAAGCCAAATCAGCCAAAGGTGCTAATCAGGCATAAGAGGCATTCATGAATTACCGTAACCCATTAACTTAAGGAAGTTGACACAGAAAATAGGTACTTTAATAATTATGATGTTTCAGAAAGTTATTTGGTATTCAAAGAAAATATGTATAATAAAGAGGAATTAAACTAAAGTTTAACTTTAATCACTGTTTTATCATGTTGAAGGAACATGCAAGTATCTCATGCTACTAAGCTAGCTCTGTATTAACTGATGAAAAAATAAGAATGTGATTGATGAATAGTGCCTGCAAAGGAGGAGATGCTATGATGGACTATAGTGAAGTGGCTGTTTCCTAGGAAGAAGGAAACACATTCCAAGGAAAAGGCAAGACAAGAAGAAACACAACCCAGAATTGCATAGGAGACAGAGGAAGAGAGTTAGATAAACCACCCCTTAGAATATTCCAAGTTATATCCATTGGGGTGAGAGTACTAAAGCTTTAGTCTGGCAAGAGTTTGTCTATTAGGTGTGAAAAAATAAATAATTGCACTTTGGCTAGATTGTTCTATGTCATTATTATTGGGCTGAGCCTGACAGGTACCAAGAGAAGGAGGGCACCACAATATTTTTCCCCTTTCATTCCCTCAAGTTGTTCCGTACTCTTGACTATAGTTTTCAACACTTATTGATGCCTGGTCAGTTAAGCAATAGAATGTCCAACATAATGTCTGGTCAGTTAAGCAATGGAATAGCCAAGAGAAACCTTTTTGGTATAGGGAATCTGTTGACTCTAATATACCAATTAGCAACTAAACAAAATAAATTAACCTAGTTTGGAAACCCTAGGTTCATATTGCATGGCCATCTGTGTTTTGAGATGAAACATGTTCAGATACAAAACACTTGTATCACCCTGCAATGCCATTATCAAATTTTAATCATAGTGTTGGCCATGTAGTTTGTCTACCATTTTGCTTGGGAAGAACAAAAAATATTTTCAAGATTGCAAGTGAGAAATTATTTTGTGTTTTACACTGTAAAGCAGCAGAGCAAGCAGAACTGGGCAGAGATATATTTTAGTGAATAGTAGTTAAATCAAATTCTGGGGGCAGAAGGCTGTTTATTAAAATGCACTGCATTTAGACACTGACTATAATGATAGATCTATGAAATATTGGCAAATCTTTCTACTTAAAGATGGCAAAGATACTCAGCCAGGAAGTAAAAGGTATCTTTTGAGCTGAAATATCCTTGGGACTTTATTAAATGTTCTTAACAACATTGTAGTAGTGGATTGCCATTGTCTTCTTCAGGCCTATTTGTTCAACTTCAAAATATAGCCATCAGCATTCATCTCCTATTGGTCTCTTAGTCAACTAAGGAGGATTGGGTTTTTTGAGCTCACCCAATACCAGTTAGATAAAAAATTGACTTAAATAATTTTCTTTCCTTGATTTTTTCATTCAGGGTATTTTATTAAATCTTTACAACTCTGGAAACTCTCCTTTAGCTAAAGTGTTATTTGAAATTCTTATATTTCTAGGAGTTTCCTTTTCTTTCAGATGTTATGCAACCATGTTTGAAAGTTGAGGCAATTAACAAACAATAATAGTACACCCATGATAATAACATAAAATGTTATCTTTAACAAAAAATAAAGTTAAAGCTAAACAAATTTAAATTTCTTGCTCAATGTCAAAGCAGGCAAGCAAGAAACTCAAGTTTCCCACTCTGAGAAAGTGAAACTTCATATGAATGGGATATGCTCAGAATAAATATCACAGAAAGTGATTATGATTGGTTGATTATGTGGCATCCAAATTCTTTTCAACTCCTTGTGACCACATAAATAGATTTTTTTCCATGGCAATCTGTCCCTAGACTGCTCTTTTAAGTCTTTCACTGGTGCAGCACTCATCTCTACTGTAAATCAGTGCTTACTGCTGATCATCCTCTTCTTTTCTTTTCCATCTTTGCTAGCATTACAGCCTTTTCTAAAGAACCGAATCTTCACATAATGTGTCTGAAATATCATTTGTGCCTTGAGGGACAACTCTGGGTTGATTTGTTCAATGATTCATCAGTGTTGAGGGTTTTTTTGGGCTATCCATGGTATTTTCAGAAGTCTTCTCCAACACCAAAGTTCAAAGGCATCCGTATTCTTCCTACCTTACTTCTTCAAAGTCCAAAGTGACCATGGCTAAAGTAAAATCCATATTTTTTCAGTTCCATCATAAATCAATTTATCTACACTTCATAATATTAACATTTAATTTAACTTATTTAAAAACAGAAGCAATTGTTTTGGAATGTTACCCCAAATGCCTCATAGGTATAGAGCTTATATACACATAACCAGTATTAAAAGAATAAAATTAATCTATTGTTCAAAATGAATACTGGAAATAATTCCTATATACATTTTCACACCACATATTTGTATATTAAAACCAGGCAAGTTGTCTTGAATGAGAGGATTCTTACTAACTCAATATTACAAAGGCTTGAGTTGATATAATTTAATCAATTATTTTTTTTAATCCAAGCTACTTTGATAAACAGCATATTCAACTCTCTGATCATGATACATTTAACTGGGATATGGCCATTGAGGGTTATTGTAAGACAGAAACTTTACAGAGTATGCCTTTGCTCAGTCAGCTGCATATATACAGTATCTCAGAATAAAAGCTTCAGATGAAAGAAAATCATAAAATGTTAAATAATAACACTAATGTTCAAGAATTATTAAATGAAGGGGAATGATACACCACAAACATAATTCACCTCGACAGTCTCAAATAAGAAGCAGAGATTTTAAACAGGATCATTGGGATTGGGAAATCTTCCTTCTCCTCTCTCTCACTCCCAATCAATAGCAGATGAAAGGATAAGATGAAAGTATGTGAAAATGTCTATGTGCACATTCAATTCTTGATGGACATCAGAAGTGTGAAAAAGTGAAAAAGCTGCTTCTGCTTTTCAGGGACTCAATTTTGCTCATGTGTTCCAAAATTCCAATTAATCTCCAGTGAAATTAAATTAAAAACCCCTAATGAAATAGGAAATAATCATAGCAGCTTTTTAGTCATATAGAAACATTATAGGGTGGCAGAATATAAGTAAATTGTAACTGTGCAAGCCACTGTGAGATATGGATGGGATCAGAAAGGCAAAGTGACACAATGTTGACATATCATGTTTGACAGGTTGGCTCTCCCAGCTGATATTTTGAGTCCATATGAAGGAGCCTATTAAAGGGCAAGTAGAAAATGTAATATAACAGAATTTATTCTCCCAAAACCCAGAATAAAATGATTCCCTACTTTCTTTCTACCTTGATACAAAAAGAATATTTTTATAGACCAATAATAGAATGTTGATAGTGCAAAAGGAATGAGCTGTTCATGGTACAAGCCGTTATGTAAAATACAGTATCTGCTATTTAGCAAGACTGTGAAGGGTTTTTTCATCAGACTCATATAGCTAAATAATTGATAAGAGGACTATCCCTTTTCTAAACTTCTGTACCTTTCACAAATGAAATCTATGTTTCTCTAAAAGTGAAGGAGTAATAAAGCAGGAAGCTCTTTAAAATGAAGCATAGGGTCAAAGAGTGGGGCAAAGAGTTTCCTGCTACTGAACATCTAAAGAACAAATGATTGGCTCCTTATTCAGCATGAAAAGAAGTCTGGACAATAATCTAGACTCAAAGTAATCTAATAGGAAGTAATCTCTCTGTCATTATGAGTATTGCATTTCATCTTAGTTGGAAGGTCAGAATGCAGTAAACAGAATAAAAAAAGCTGAATAGCTATTCTCAGTTAATATGGCTCTCTATTTGGTATGAGCTTTTCTGAGTGAGTGTGTATGTGTCTGTCTGTCTGTCTACTCTATCTAATCTAATCTAATCTAATCCAATCCAATCCAATCCAATCCAATCCAATCCAATCCAATCTAATATTTAACAGACTAATCTTTTACCAGTTTCCTTTTGCAGTCTTGATATACTTAAATCTGACTTTTAATAGCCAAATCCGGTAGCACATAGAAAACATGTTATAGTCATCCATCATCACACATTTGCATTTATCTCAGTTAGAGTTTATCCTCAAAATACATAAACATCTTTCTTTTGCACTTTGCACTAGTGAACATACCATCTATCATTTGCCTAATATATCACTGTGTGATTTCTTTATCTGTATCTTTCCCCCCAAAATATGCATGTAGAGAAGAAAGAAAAACTGGTCTTTGATTTTAAATTAAACTCTATCAAGAATTCAGGATCATTTTATATGGTGTATAGCATACTATTGTGTCCTATCTTAGCTGCTGTTGTTTCTTTTAGCAACAGACAATTCTGTTATCACAAAGTTGAGTTTAATTTGATTTGATAAATAAATATAAAACTAATCCATAAGGAACAAATATAGAATCAAATTTTGAAAAAGTCTATTGAAAGAGTCTATTGATACTATCAAGTGCTTTGCTCAATACAGGAATCCAAATTAAAGTATTTCTAACAGAACATTTCCATAAATTACCTCTATTACCTCTGAATAATTATGGAATTGCTCACTGTTAGGGACCAAAATCCTAATATTTAAATGAATTTTGCCTTTGATTGCTATTATTTCAAGTCTTGGACTGTCAGTCCCTATAGATCATGGGTGTCAAACTCAAGTCCTGCGGGCCAGATTTGGCCCACTGGGTGCTTAGATCCAGCTGTGAGGCTGCCATGGAAACAGTGAAGGACTGGACTGCAGTGCCTCTCCCAGTGAAAATGGATGTGGCCCTCCCAAGCTCCATTTTTGCTGGCAGAGGATTGCAGGAGGCCATCACAGCTGAAAACAGAGCTCACAAGGACTGCATGCAGCCCTCCTGATTTACGTTTTCACTGGCAAAGGGTTGCAAGAAACCCTCATGGCTGAAAACGGAACTTGGGAGCCCATTTTCACTGACAGAGTGTTCAGGCTACCACAGATGACCCCATCATGAGTGATGTTGATCTGGCCACGCCCACCCTCGCCATGCTCCCCCAGGTCAAACACAACCCTCATGCAGCCCTCAATGAAATCGAGTTTGACACCTCTGTTCTAGGTGGTCTAGACAATGACATCAGTTCCACAAAACTATATGGAAACAGGCTATACTAACAAAATCTTGCAAGCCTGACTGTGCCTTCTTCTGTTACTCCAGGGAATCAAGAAGATCCTGCTTGAGTTGCTTCTGGATGCTATCTTGTTTCCCTGGACTTAAATAATGTTTTAGCCCTCTTTGCTGATCCAGTGGTTCTTGCTTATTTCTGTCAAGGTCATTTCCTTTACTCTCTACATGTGTTCTGGAGCAGTGAGAGCAGACTTTTATCTATATGACATCCTTTCTGGTATTGGAAGGATGCTATCATATCAGCCCTGCACTAGTCTTTTCTGAAGGCTGAGTATATCCAATCCTTCAGAATCTCCCCAGAGGGCATAGCTTCTGGTTCTTTTATTATCATTTTTGCTTTTCTCTGAATTTCCTGACTTAATTTCCTAGAATTATTCTTAAAGTGAGATATCTAGAGCTGAAGTCAGTGCTGTAATTGGGGCCTGATCAATGCAAGATAGAACGGAATAATTTCCATAATTTGGATGTTTTGCTTCTGTTGACATAGCCTAAAATGGCATTTGAGTTTCAGAACATTTTTTGGACCATCATGTATCGGCTCAGATTCAATTTGCAGTCAGCCGTGGAATCCTTTGCTAGCCTCATTTTCTCCTGAGATTTCACTTTTTTGACATCTGTTCTGTAGTTTTGGCTTAAAATTTATGAACTCCTTCTTCTCCTTTCTACTCTTATACATACATACATACATACATACATACATACATACATACATACATACATACATACATATTCTCTTGCCATGCTAAGTAAATCAAAATTCTGTTACATTATATGTAAGATATGCAGTTGATTGGCTGAAACATTCACTTACTTTTATAATTTGTAACTTTCTATAAATATGTATCCCTTTTTTAAAAAAAATATGTAGCTTTATATGGGTTTTTTTGACCAAAATAAAGATTTTCATTCATACTCCTCTGTGACTGGGTGTCATGGTATAATAACCAGGAACATTCATTGGATACAAAACAAAAGAGTTTATTATTCCATCTCTAATACAAGACTCTATTCAACTAATAGTCAAAAGTAAATTGGTGCTAAATAAGGGTCAATGGATTTCATAAGGGGCTGGACTTAGATCTCTTGTGGCAACACAGTGACTCCAAAATGATGATACATTTAACCCCAAATTCCAGCTCAGCCTGCTCTTCTCCTACAGTGGGTCCTCTTTTATTTTCCTGTTTCTGTCCTTTTGTTGCTGTTCTCCTTGCCAAACCTTTTTTTTTAGCCTCATATCCTTCCTCTGCTGTCCTTCGTGTTTTCTTCCCATTAGAATTGTTTGCAACTGTTTCTGCTTTTGAACTGGTCTATGATGGTAGTATAGCCACAAAATGATAATAAGGTTGGCTTGTCATATAACTAAGCTTTTATTATTATTATTAGGTACTCCCACTCATGTTCAGTTCTTTTTCCTTTTAGCTGCTCCAGACTGCTCTTTATCATTGCTCTAAATTTATTCAAATCTTTTTTGAAGACAAAGATGACTGCCTATGCTCAGTTCCAAAATATTTTATATGTTGATGTGGGATTAAGATCATGCTGAATTATTAAATTTAATTGAAACTACCAAGATATCAATTCATGGGAACCAGTTTGTTGCAGTGGTTAAGGCCCTAGGCTAGAAATTGCTCCAAATCTTGCCAAGAAGACACCTGCAACTTGTCCAGGCAATCTCCAAGAGTCAAAACCTGACTTGAAGGCAACTCCGTCCCTCCAAATCTGTTTATAAAAGTTGCTTAAGAGTTTTATATTTTCCTCCTCTGACAATAAAAATCTTTGGAGTAATGCTTATATATCAAGTTCCAAAAATAGTCCATTTTACAATATGAATGCCAGAGTTTTCTTAACAGGATTTACAGAAGTGAAAGGAAGATGATTTCAAGAAATTCAGCAACTGAGCTATTTTCCATTTAGACCTAATTTATCTCCTAAAACATTAGGATGAATTTCTTTCTAATGGTTTTTCTATGATCTCCCTCTATCCCTCTCTTTCTATCTCCCCCTTCCCCCTCTCCCTCTCTTTCTGTCTGTTTAAAATATAGTCTACTCAGTCAATATTGAAAACCATAAGCAGAACTGGAAGAAGTTCAGAATAACAGTCCCTAAAATTTAATTTGCATGACAATACTATAGAAATGATATTCAAGTATAATGCTATTGAGAAAGCAAGAAAAATTAATGAACTCCAATACTGGCTTCCTAAACAAAATTAATTGCATCAAGTTAAAAAAAAAAACTGCAGTTAATCCCTGGAGTGTTGAAAAACTCCAGCATTTTAATGTTCCGAAATAAAGGTTTGCTTCCCCAGCATAAAAGATGTGAATAAGGAAAAAATAAATGAAACTAGGCAAGCATTGTATTGCCTTACCAAACTTGTCAGTTCTCAAGCGCTGAATATACCACTCAGCATTTGGGAACAGAATGGCTTTGTTAAGTTTCTAAGCCTTCCTAATTATGCACATTTGAGATTGCAGAATTCTTTCATTTCAGACAGCTTATATTATCTGATGTAGCTCTTTCAAAACTACTCAGAAACATCATCTGCCAGGATCAAAAGTAATTGAACTGATATCTACCGGATGCAGCTTTACTGTGTAATTTTTCATTTTCTTGAGTAGGCTTTTAACAGACAGAACATGACTACAGTCCCACAGAGGTATTTTGACATTAGACTTAATAAAGCATGAAGAACTCATTAATAAATAATGTTCTGCTAGGTTAACAAATAAAACTGAGCGCCTGTGTTGAGTCCAGGAGAAAACCGTAACAAGAATGTGGCCAAATGATTGATTAAAAAGGCTGCAACAACTCTTTTGCTGCCATACTTGACACAACCCAACATAACACTGCCTAATCTAAGGAGAAAAACATATCCAATGTCTTTGTGTACTTGAATCAATGTATATAGCTTATTAAAGTTGAATCTTTGAGTCTAATATTTGTCAAAGCAAGTATCCATTCTTCTGAATAAGAGATAGTTAAACAGTGATGGTATACACTTATCTTCCCTACTAGTTCACAAATGTGAATGAACATGCGCTTTTGGTGAAAAAAGGGCCTAAATGGGATGCCATAGAGCTGGGGTGGGTGGGCAGGGCCACCTGTGATTTCCACTCCTGTTGTCAGGCAAACAGGTCCCAACCAGTAGAATACCACCTCTGTAGTTATATCATGTAAGTATCCTTTACAGAGAATACTATGGCTGTCATTATTTCCTAGGCAAAAGACAAAGGTTTCACTGCGTTCTTCTAGGATACTTTTTTCAACTTCCCATTCTAGTCTACAATACTAATATTCATTAAACATCTCCCATTCAAATTCTAGTATGTATAAATCTTTATTACCGTCAAAGACCAGCAATACACATTCCTTTTTACAATTTGTTAAAAAGTACTGACATTAAAATATAATTAAAAAGTATTGACATTAAAAGTGGATAATAACATACATGTTCTCAAATTGTTCAGGTCACTCCCTGGTTTACCTGGGTGAAAAACCGTTAAGTATGGGAGTAAATACTATGGTCCAGAAATTGTTAGAGATATATTCAAATAATTGGTACAAGATGGCAACTATACTTCTGTAACCATTTTTTTTGTGGACATTGCAGCAACACAGAACTTTGCCACTGCATCTGTGGTAGCCGGGTTTGTGTCCTGGAGGAGAAAGCCTACATAAAAATTGTCTGCCCTCCCTGGCAATCTCTCTAATAAGGGGAGAATATGTGCAGACCTACAAACTCTGTATAGCTCACAGTGTAATAGAACATGTGAGATATCTTCAACTTCTCCTTTACCACATATACAAATCTGCTATTGGTGTTCTCTTATACACCCTGGAGGAATGCTGAAGGAAAAATGTTAAATCTGGCTCTGAAGAAAGCTATTCTTTGTTTTGGGAAGATCAGGTCATTTAGATATCTTGCCAATTCCCACACACTCTGTTTGATTCTGTCCCTACTGTGGAGAGGCAACCTATTCAGTTCTTCTTGGAACTCCATGTCCTTCATTCTATTGATTTACTACTTGCTATGCTTGATCAAAGCCTAGAGACATTAAGAATACCGGTGACAGCCCATAAGAGCTCAGCTTGTGATCAATTGCCTATTTCCAGGGGGAGGGGAAGTTGTCAGTCAACACTAGTGGGGACAGTCCTTCTGGAAAGAAATGCATTTTAAGCCAATGAATGATCATCATCTTCCAGGCTCTTACCTGAATTTGAGGCATGCCTGTCTCAATTCTTAACTGGGCATTTGGGGTTCCTTTGGGTGCAACTAAGATGGCTCACAGGAATTTGGTTTGTATGGTTTCTAGCAAGTCTTTCTTTGCAAGAATTCCTGTTTGTGTCCCATATAGAAGTTGTGCCAAAGTTTTGGCCTCGAAAAGTTTTAAGACAGCAGGTACTAACTGACCTCCGCTTGTGTAAAAGAAGTGTTTGATTGCATTTAAGGACCTATTGGTTGCTTGCAATGTGTGATCCAGGTGTGCCTTCCATGTCCCTTGTGAGTGGAAAACCACCCCAAGGTATCTAAATGTTCTAACCTGTTCCAAACTATGTCCTTCTATTTTCCAGGGGTATTGGTTAGGTGTTTTAGCAAAAACTAAAAATTTTGATTTATCAAAGTTAAGGATCAGCTTGTTTTGCCTGCAATAACCGAGTGTTGCCCTAATTGCTCTCTTCAGTCCTACAGGGGTTTGTGAAATGATAGCAGCAGCAACAGCATATAAGAGAATTGGCACTTTGTGTTGTGCTAGGTTAGGAAAATGGAAATCAGGGTTCTGTAAGAGATCAATCAGGGGATTAATATAGAAGTTAAAGAGGGAGGGGGAACAGGATGCAACCCTGGTGTAACCCTTTTTGTACCCTTACTGGGCTGGTTAAACTCCCTTGGGGATTGCACCTCACTTTCAAGGTGGAATTGGCATACACTTTTTGTATGCTGAAGAGGAGGCGTTTATCGATAGTGGTGCATTTTAATTTCTCCCAGAGAGTGATCCAGGGGAACCTTTACCTATACCTTACTTGTGTATTATTACTCTTTTTTCATTATAAAAACATATATCAAAAATGTTCAGGATTCTCGTTGTGCATACATTGTTTCCCTTTTTAGGTGGCTTATCATATTTAAAGGATGTCTTGCTACATGATGGAAAGAAAAGTTTAGATGTCAGGAAAAAAAACTTAACTAGACCAAGTGAACTCTCAAAAATGGATTATTTAGCATAGCATATTTAGCTGGTTGACATAGCAAAATAATAATTAAAATGCATACCAAATCTTCTAATTTCTTCATGGTAACCATAACAGAAGAGAGGGTTTAATATGCAAATGAAAGGCCTATTGAAATTTGTTCTCAATAAAGTATAGTTTGGGCTTAAGTCCTATTCTTTTCTGTTCTATTCGATTCTACTCTGGTCTACTCTACATCTGACCTTATACTACACACTGATTCATTTTGTTTTATACACACATATACCTCTATGTCTGAATATTTTTCCCTGGCATATGCAATTCCAGTTTTATATTATTTTTTTAAAAAAATTGTGTGTGTGTATGTACACTATATATATAAAGGGTTCCTGCAATCATGCAGATTTATGTATAATGTGGCACAACTAGTAAACATCTGTTTCAGATATATGATTTAAATGTGTATCTCCATATAACTCAGCTATAATGCTATCTTTTGTCAAGTGATTTGCTCCATGAGTTCTACATAACACCCAGTGCTCAGGGATATACGTGGTGTTTTGCAACAAAAGTAGAGATTGTTGTTAACTTGAGTTCTGCTTTTTTAATCAGTCCAACCTTACAGGCATGAATGCAAACTTTTAAAATAAGTGATTCTCCGATTGCTATTTCACACTTGATGTTTTCAAATTGCATTTCTAGCAGGACTCCTTCCCCAACATAGGGAACATTAGAAAATAAAGGTGATACATATTCAATTCAACAGGCTTTCCAACAAAATATTTCCTAGTCTTAGCTTTTAATTTCTAGTCCACATTGTCTGCTCTCTTTCTTATAAAAATTAATAGCATCCTTAAAAAGCAGAGATGAAGTTCTCAGTGCTCATGAAGTATAAACAGAAGCAGTGATTTTATATGGTAGAAGAGATATAAGTAGAAGTATGTTAAACTGTATAACCAGTAAGTGTGTTTGACTGCAGGTTCAAATCTCACTATCAGATCTCGCAGACCATTCATTACACAGTGCTTTTTCAGCGGAGGTAGTTCAATGACTGATAATAAATGTGTGCTTAGTAATCCTATGGGTGCCAATTCAATAACAGAACTTACTCTCAACTCCCAATCCAATTGACTCCTGTTCAGGGTCGAGTCTTTTCAATATACCTGAGATGTTCACACAAACAAATTAAAAACTGAATTGAGGATGTGCTTTCTTCATCTCTACTTTTAAAAGACATTTTTAAAAAAATGGTAAGAGAGCTGAGTTTTTCTTAAATCCGTTGGCAAATGCTTTGGACAACATTTAACAGAGGCATTCTCTACTGTTCTCAAAATTGTGCAAATCCTTCTAAAAAAATGTCTATGCAAAGCTCCAGAGTGCATTTGAAGCACTTATCTTCCAATCAATAAAACAGCCACATCTTTTTCCAGCTGCCTTTGCGAGTTGCTCCCAGCTGTCTTTGCAGATGTGTGCATGGGAAGCCACAGTGCTTCACACACACACACACACACACACACACACACAATCAGAAAACACCACATTAAACTTGCTTTTGTTTCTCATACTTTTCTTTCAGAGAAATGGTCAAAGTAAAATTAGAGAAAGGGACCACTGGTACTGAATCAGATGATCCTGACTATAAAAAGAGTAAACTGAAGATGTTCCAACACCCAAGTGATCAGGATGAAAGAATTAAACTCTGAAATAAATCAGAGATCATCTGTCAGTGCTACGTAATAGACTAGAGTAAAAAACAGATACCATGAAGACCTATATTTCATTTATCTGATCATAGCTTTAATAGCAGATATTCAAGGCCAAGGCTGCTTTTTATTAACTATATAATCAACATATGTTCACTGTTCTTGGTTACTGAAACGTGTCAGCCTCTGCTTCACTTACTTTCTATCAGCTGCCATAGAAACGGGGAGGGTGGGGGCATGGTATTTGGGATGGGAATGGTACAGGAGTGACATGGAAGTGACATGGAAAAGGGAGTTTTCTTTTCACCATCTTCTGCGCATGCTGGTGGCCGGTGTTTGGACTTGGTCAAGGCCAACCATCCTGCATACCAACATGATGATGCCTTTCGAAGATACACCCCACATGACACCTAAGGGAGTTGCAGATTGGACACTGGGGTGGGGTCGTTGGAGGGGGGGGCTGATATATATTTGATATGTATTTGTTTGCACCTTTCTGGCTCAGATGTTGCTTTACTTTCGCTGCTATCTTTTCATAACCAGTAAAAGTATTTTAATTCCACAAACAATGGAGTTAGGAGTTTTCTTTCTTGGTTATTGAGGGAGGCACACCTGACATTAAGCAAGATCTGCCTTCACGCTTATCCCGGAGCTGACACCTTCCAAGGGGAGTGCACTTAAAACAAAAATCCTGCACAGAAATGTCCAATCCAGGCAGTGACCAGGAGGACAACATGGGGGCTACTGGATCCTCATGCCCTTTGGAAACAGAACGGATGGCTGAACTGGACTTGGAGGAAAGAGCTGTCCATCCCAGGTGGTCATTGGGAGTGGGGCAGAGGAGTGATCCTGAGGAGATTCCTGCTGGAGTTACCACCAGACAATGCTGACGACCTGAGGCTGCTTGGCAGGAAGCCGAACAAGAGGACCTCATGATGACCCATGCTTTGAAACTTTTACAAGAGGCATGGGAGAAACGCCATTTCCATGAGAGTCATGCTGAGAGGGAAGTGGGTTTTGCTGATCAAGAAGAGAGACGGGTGGAAGACCTGTCTAACCGGGGGGGGGGGGGGGGCTGGGGGCAGACAGCGGAGCTGATTGGGATGGAAGAACCCCAGTCACAGCAGGACTAGCCCCGGTCTACAGCTTGTTTCTGATGCAGGAAGGAGGGGCACCAAGCAGTGAGCTGCTACGCAAAACTTGGCCCAAAGCCCACCGCTACTGGAGAGAAGAAACCTGACTGATTGCCAGGAAACGCAAAGAAACCACCTTGAAAGGGGTGGAAGCTGTTGAGGATTTCCCTCCCACCCAGGATGGAGAAGAGTCCTCCTTTCTTTCAGGAGAAAGTGAAAATGACTCCAATAACAACCATTGGTAAGTCCCCGATCAGGCCCCATGACCATTCCAGTAGAACTTAAAGTGCCCTCTACTGGAGCCCAAGGGAAGATGCTTGCCCCCTTAGACTCTGAATGCACTCATTGCGTAATTAGTCCAGAAGTGGTGGAGAAAATGGGTTTAAGACTGAGGACTTTGAAAGTGCCCATTGCCTTTTGCCAATTGGACGGTTCAGTGGCTGGGGGAGCCCCTGCCCATTTTGTAACTGAACCAATAGAAATGTGGATGGGGGATCATCAAGAAACCATGAGTTTCAATGTGGCATCTGGGAAACCCCATAAGCCTCAGATTTACTCGATGATCCCACGTGAGATGGAGGAATTATGAAAGTTCATTGACAAAAATTTAAAAAGGGGTTCCATACAATTGGCTAGACCATGGGCACCCGTATTGTTCAGGGAAAATATGGCTCCTTTTGTTTATGCGTGAACTATAAAAATTTAAATGCGATTTGCATTGAAAATGTCTAAGTGTGAATTTCACCTGGAGAGGATTGATTATTTGGGATACCGTATCTACCACAAAGGCATCGAGATGGACTGGCAAAAGTCCGAGCTGTCACTGAGTAGGCAGCCTCTCGCACCTGAAAGCAACTATAAAGTTTTTTGGGATTTGCAAATTTCTATCGCCAATTTATCCCCTCGTTCGCTCATTCGCGAGCATTGCACTGCCTATTACAAATCTCCTAAAATCAAAGGGAGAGGTTAAACCTAGGCCGGGCAAGCCTCTGAATTGGACTATGGAATGTCAAGCAGCTTTCGAGAAATTGAAGCGATTGTTCACTGCTGAGCCTGTTTTGAAACACCCAGACATGGATGCACCATTCATGGTTCAAGCTGATGCCAATGACGTGGGGCAGTATTGTTCCAAACAAATGCAGAAGGCAAATTGAAACCTTGCGCTTACACCTCACATAAGCTTACAGAAACAGAAAGAAGATGGGCCATATGGGAAAAGGAAGCTTTTGCTGTCAGGTGGGCCTTGATGACCTGGTGACATTCCTGGAGGGGGCTAAACACCCTTTTGAAGTATGGACTGATCATAAAAACCTGGAAGCATTGAAGACCCTGCATAAGCTATCACCTAAACAAGTGTGCTGGGCACAGCATTTCAACTGTTTCAACTTTACCCTAAAATACATCCCAGAAGGAAAGAACTTTATGGCTGATGCTTTGTCCAGGCTTCCCCAAAACAACAGCACCAGACCAACCCTGGTTCATCCAGTCATCCTGGCTAAGAACCTAGCTGCCCCAATAGTTACTAGGAGCCAGGGCCCACAGACCTGATGGACAAACTTAAGAATGGCCTCAAGTACAATGAGTGGTTCAAAAAGCATTCTGATGAATGTACCATGAAAGATGGACTGGCTTGGGTGGGAGCTAAGCTGTATATTCCTACCAGCTTAAAAACTGTTGTCCTTCAACAGGCCCATGACTCGAGAATGGCGGGTCATTTCAGATTTGTAAAAACTTTGCATTTGATTAAGAGGCAATTTTAGTCGCCTTCCCTGAAAAAAGAAATTGAGTTCTACATAGCCAGTTTCCTCTCTGTGCAGCCGCAAAAAGACCACAGGAGAAGCCCCAAGGTCTCCTTCAAAGAATTGCCCATTCTGGGGCCCTGTGGAAGGAGATATCGATGGATTTTATTGTTGAGTTACCAGAAAGCCTTGGAGATACTGTCATTTGGGTAATCACTGATCTGTTCTCCAAACAGTTCCATTTTGTACCTAGTTCCAAGATCCCATCAACAAATTCATTGGCTAAATTGTTTATTTTACATGTGTATAGATTACATGGAGTGCCTGAATGCATTATTTCAGACAGGGGGGTCCAATTCACCTCCCACTTTTGGAAAGAGTTCCTGAAATTGATTGGCTCCAACAAGGGACTAAGCTCCACCACCATCCACAGACTAATGGGGCATGTGAATGGGCTAACTCGGTCCTGGAGCAGTACCTTCAGTGTTTTATCAATTATCAACAGGATAATTGGGCGGAACTTTTGCCACATGCAGTGATGGCATACAATAATTCAATACATAGCAGTACCAGAATGACCCCTTTTAAAGTTGTGTTTGGCCAGGATTTTGAACCAATTCCTGAATTGCCTCAAGAGAAACCTCAAATTTTATCCTTGTCCGAGTGGAGTAATCAACTTCAACAGTTTTGGTCAATGACTCGCAAAGCCTTAGACGCGGCTCACCATGGTCACAAAAAACAGGTGGATAAAAAAAGGGCTAAGCCTAAAGACTACCAAGTTGGGGATAGGGTATTTTAGTCCACTAAATTTCTACAAACCACCAAGAAATCGAAGAAGCTGGGTCCGAAATATGTGTGTCCGTTTCCCATTGTGAAAATCATAAATCCGATATCAGTAAAATTGGAGTTGCTGAAAACCCTTCGGAGGATTTATCCCGTTTTTCATGTGAACTTATTGAAACCAGAGCACACGTCTTCCTTTCGTCCACCTCAACCCTCACCCCTGTTCCTCTTCTTATTGAAGGAGAGCAACATTTTGAAACTAAAGAAATCTTAGATTCCAGGAAACTTATTTCGTGTCCTAGAAACATTTTTCCCCTTCCCAGGCTGAATGGGTGGACAAATACCATGTTAGGGCTCCCAAACTCTTACAGAAGTTTTACATCAAATATCCCAATAAGCCTTAATTTCAATAATGCTGTTGGTTGTTATTGTTGTTTTCTTTTGTTTCCTATTTCTCTAGGGATGATGTCCTTTTCTGAAGGAGGGCCAGATGTTACCCTCTGCTTCGCTTACTTACTATCGACTGCCATAGAAACTGGAGGGTGGGGACATGGTATTTTGCCTGACAAAATGTGTTAGGGTATCATCAGTTTTCAGTACTTTTTCTTTCTTTCTGTGATTTCCCACACAATTTAAATAATCAAAGCAGTATGCAAAATGCATGAATAACTCCTGCACAATTTGCATGTCTTGAAAAAAATATTTCAAGATGTAAACAAAAATGTTTGTACAAAGACCAATAAATGAATATGTATAAACTAAAGATGGCTCTGCTACCACACCACTGCTTTCCTGTGCACCCAGTTTAGAAGATTATATTTCATTATGAAACCTCCATATTTTCATTTAATGCCTTTCCCTCTATTTGCTATTTTATCTCTGCTGATCTTTATAACCCAATTTCCCATTGTAAGAATTATACACTATTTTAAACAGAAGCAGATCCATCAAAAAAAGGTATGGTCACATTTGCTTAGAGTTTCCATTTAATTGCTATTAAAACCCCAAAACATGAACTTTTAAAAGTTAAAAAGAAGTGTAAACAACTCAAGGTTTAATTCTTACGGACAAAAGGATAATTTGTAAAAACTATTTGCAATATACTGATATATAGGCTTATCACTGTTTAATTCTTACCTTCCGTTAGTCAAGTTGGTATACATAGAAAATCAAATTTGACAGGATTTATTGACAGATGATAGAGATAGATGATAGATAGATAGATAGATAGATGATAGATAGATAGATAGATAGATAGATAGATAGATAGATAGATAGATATCGATTCACCATTGTCACTATACAAACAGGCTTCAATGCAGAAAAAAATGGAAGTGCAAATGCAATTTTAAAAAACCAGATAGATAAGCTTTTGTAGGTAACTGAATCTTGAACATAGACAATTTTGTATGCCGTGGAGACACTTAGCATCATGACAACATCTTGCTTATGCTTGAAATACTCACTTTCAATGGAAAAATAGAGGCAGCGTAAAGGAAGATGTAAAAAGCTATAAGAAAAGAATGACTGGAAACAGAATATTGAAAGAGACAGAGAGAGGGAGGGAGGGAGGGAGGGAAGGACCAGGAAAAACCTGAATTCCATAAGATAAATGCACTGCAAAGACAGCAGGCTGTTTTAATGGCTTTTTCTCTTTCTGAGCACAAGTTTCTTCTCATTAAATCAGATTCTAATCCATCCTGGTGGATGATCTTATTACTGCTTTTCCACCTCCTTGTTTATATGGCTGAAATTTTATGGTATTTTAAATCTCTTTTCTGATTGTTGTATGCTGCTCAAAGTCTGCCAGAACACAGCAGCACAGAAATGAGAGAAGAGGGGAGGGAAGGGGACAGTGGTGGTTTCCTCCCGGTTCGGACTGGTACAGTCAAACCGATAGTGGTTTGGCGGCCTGGGTCGCTAGAACTGGCAGTGACCCAGGCCTGACATGCCCCCGAACCGGTTCCCCAGGTAGAGCCATAGGCGCTGCCATCTTGTTTTTCAGTTCTGCGCATGCGCAGAACAATTTTAATAGCACTGTGCACTTATGCAAAGTGAGCCTCAAGCATGCACGTGAGTGAAACGGCAGTAGTGCCTGCTGGAACCCACCCCTGGAAAGGGAGAGATTGAAGGGCAGGGCAGGGCAGGGCAGGGCAGGGCAGGGCAGGGCAGGGCAGGGCAGGGCAGGGCAGGGCAGGGCAAGGCAAGGCAAGGCAAGGCAAGGCAAGGCAAGGCAAGGCAAAAGACATTTTTATAGATTTCACATATATGTAATATAAATACATATTAAATATCTAAATAAACATATTAAGGTAATATTATTTATTATGTAAAAACTCAAAGGTTGGGTTGAATCTCTTGAACTTGAGTACTTTGTCAAGAGAATAGCAAAAGATGGATTGGTGAAAAATAAAAGTATGTTTTTGAAATAGAGCTTCTTTTCCTGTAGATGTAGCAATAGTCATGGTAATCTACCATGTAATCAATCACCAATTTCTTTCCTTCTGATGTTTACGATCAATTTTATACAATGAAATATTTATCAGAGGAGTAAGATGGAATATGTAACAGGTTAAATCCTTTATAGTTAATGCCAGATCCCAATATATTTTTCCACATTCATATTCAAAAAACTACTGGGGGATCCAATGATTAACTGTTGATACTGCATCCATTTCCCCCTGTTGGTAATTAATTTCCAACCCAAAATTCTGCAATTCCTAATCTATCACCAAACGCTCACATTGAGTATGAGCATTGTTCCCTAAGTGTTAACCAGAATCCCCTATAAAATATGCCCAGTCTTAGGCTTTGAAAGAAGCAGATCAAATAAAAATAAATTACTGATGCATTTACAGCAGGAAATGCACATCCACAAATACTCCAGAATAAGAAAAACAAATTCTGCTACATTGTCTTTTCTGTAACTCAGAAAATATTATAGCACACAATAAACGAAAGCATAGGCAAGTTATATGCAGAAATACAAAATATTGAAACTATGCTTTCAGAGTATGACTAACCTTTTTATCCTTTTGCTCATCCAAAGGATCTGATACATCTAGACTTGATCACGAATATTCAAGGCAAAATTTATGTCTGCCGGTCTTCAATGCTTAAATGTCTTCAGCATTTATGTAAAGGACCGTGTGATAAAAAGGTGTCCAGAAACAGGAAAGATACATAGACACTTCTTCTCAATTGTGTTCTGACTTCTTAAGCCTGTAGAAAAGAAGAAGAAAAAGGTAATTCTGAGTAATGCAATTACATACATCCAGAACAATAATGACCATATATCTGAGTTACAGATATTGTAAATGCTCTGATTTAGCATCCAATTGTATCTTTGTGAAAAGAATTGTTAATGATATTACATTAGCGGTTATATTAAGTGTTTACACAAGAAAACCAGTGGTGGGTTGCAGGTGGTACGCCCTGGTACGGGCGTACTGGATCCTGCTCAGAGCACCGGGTACCGTTCTGGTACGGTGCTCCGGAGGGCCCACCCACTCACCCAATCTCCTTACCTGTGCTTTAAGCTTTTAGCGCTTCCATGCACGTGCATGGCACGTATGGCGCCTGCGCAGCGCTCCGCCAAGCAGCTGGAGCATCCCGTACGCTTGTGGAAGTGTCGCAGGCAAGTACAACACATGCGTGTGCCATGTGCGTGTGCACCGTGCACTTCCACATGGGTGATGCTGGGGCCGTTCTAACTGTAATCCACCACTGAAGTAAACCCTCCACCACCACATGATCATGCTTAAATAGAGAAACTTCTGGTGGTGGGGAGAGTTGAAAGAAAATATTCTATTTATGTTGACATTCAACCCATATTCAACTAGTAACTCTGTAAAATTTTACTGTTACTATTTTTGTAATGCTGCTTTAAGTGAATGCAGAAAGTTTATTGCATTTAGGATTATTAAAGCCAAATTGGATACGAGTATTAAATACATGGCTAAAATGTCTCTTTGAATCAGTGTTCAGCAGTTATAGGACTGAAGACCAATCCATGATAGAATTTCTGACCCAGTGGTATCTGCAGAGAGTGTCAAAACAAGCAAGATGGCAATTCTAACATCTTAATGAAGACCTGTTTCTTTATATATTGCATGTGCATAACATTGGCACATGTACTAAAGGATAGGGTTCCACCACAAATGCGCGCACAACAAAAGCGCGCCTGACTAAACCGTGGTGACTAAAGCGCGGTGACAAAACCGTGTGACGAATGAGCGACGAATTAGCCCTAAAGCGCGCCGACAAAAGCACGCCGACAGAAGCACACTGTAACGTAACCCTAAACCTAACCCTAACCCTAACCCTAACCCTAACCCTAAACCTAACCCTAAACCTTACCTTAAATTAAATCGCGCTTCTGTCGGCGCGCTTTTGACATCGCGGTTTTAGCGCCGTGGTGTTGTCGGCGCGCTTATGACGTTCGCGCTTTTGTCGGGTCATGAAGGATAGAGCTTACTATCTTTCCTGTTTTGATGTCTTCATTGACACCACTGCTCCAACAATGAAACTATGACACCAAAACCAACATTATGGGTATCCTTCAATGGTGATTTCAAGGTATCTTTTTCAAAAGAAAAAAAAGCAGAAGAAGATAATCTTTAGGTAACAAGGTCATTGTCAGATATTACTGCAGCATTTCCACTATTCCCACCACCATTTCCACTACCATATCCTACCCTAGGTACATCTCTACCTACTTTCTCCATCTATATGCCATAATTTTCCTGATTCCAAAAATTTCAATAAAAGCACTGCAATGTTTGATGTCCAGTATTTGTATTTTTCGAACCTATAGCACATTGGATTGGTACATCCATAGACCTATCCACCAGAAGCTCAAGAAATACATTCAGTTCACCATTCACCATTATCCTTCTCATCTTTTCTACTACCTTCTCTTACTGGTATCATTATTATGATTATGTTACTTTGTTGTTTGCATGTGCACTTAGAGTTTATGTACTACAAATTTTTTATGTGTGTAGTCACACTTGGCCAAATAAAGTTATTTTGTTCTGTTCAGAATTCTTTTTTACCATGTGAATGATCTGGTATCATCTGAAAATTTAGACTGCTTTCTACTTAGCACTAGATCTAGATAATTTATTAATAAACTGAAAAAACACAAATTAAGGTGAAAAAGTAATTTCTAATTAACTAAGATCCTTTGGAGAGTTCTTATTTTTTTTCATTGAGAAAAATATCTATTGCTAATTAATCTCCTAAGTTTCCTCACCAGAAGATCGGCAAGGCAAATATTACTTTCATGGAATTCATGCAGATTTTCCTTCAGCAACATTGTAGCTCTAGATGCATATTTGATTGATACTACCAATTTCTCTATAATATACTTTAAACTAAATGCATTACAATTTCTGTTTCCCTTCAGTCCATTTTAAAAATTGGGGTTTTATTGAATGTTTGACTTCTAGCACTGAACCTTATTTGTGGGAGGGGCTTTTTGCTAGGGGAAATGCAACCAGAGCTCTATAATTTGTTTCACAGATTCTCAATATGTCACAGAACAATATTTCCCAAGCTTTGCAACTTCCACATGTGTGAAAATTAATTCCCAGGGTCCCCAGCTAGCGTGCTGTTGCTGAGAACTGTGGAGGTTGAAGTATACATATCTGGAAGTTGCTTTGATTGGGAATCACTGTTCTAGAATGTCTTTTTTGGGTTGCCTTTAGTTGTTCTGATTCCTCCCCTGAGAAAGGCTTATATCATTACTAATGTATGCTTAAAGATAAAAAGTAAAGTTTCCCCTCACACATATGTGCTAATCATTCCCGACTTTAGGGGGCGGTGCTCATCTCTGTTTCAAAGCCAAAGAGCCAGTGCTATCCAAAGACGTCTCCGTGGTCATGTAGCTGGCATGACTAAATGCCAAAGGCACACAGAATGCTGTTACCTTTCCAGTAAAGGTGATTCCTATTTTTTGTACTTGTATTTTACATGCTTTCGAACTGCTAGGTTGGCAGAAGCTGGGACAAGTAACAGGAGCTCACTCCATTATTTGTTATCTTACTTGTTATGCATGCCTAGGTACCTTATAATTTTTGTAATTAAAGTGAGGCACAAAGAATTCAACTTTTCTCTCTCTGCTGTCCTTATAATCTTTCTCAACAATGCTATAATGAATAAAGGCAGACAGAGTCTGCTTTTGAGTTTCTCTTTTGGAGTTTTTCTATTAGAAGCTACAGAAACTATTAGTAGCAGATAGCATCGAGGGTAATTCTGCTAAATTAACTAGTTCGTATTTTTTGAATCTTCTGAAAAATTGCAGAATTTCTTCAATTTGTCTCAGATTCTAGGAATATCTTTCAACTCAGCAACATCCTTCTGGTACCCATGCATTTGAAATGCCAAACTAGGAACCAGGGAGAGAAGTAATTAAGGGATAAGCAGCTTTCCTTTTCTAAATGCTTCATTTCATTGCTTTCAGAGCTTGGCTACAGAAATTTAGTTTACTTTCTCTTCCCTTTAGTTTAAAAATGGGGATGGTGATTAGGTGAATATGAGTTGCTGCTGAAATACAAGCTCATTTTTTTTAAAAAAAGTATGATTTTCCATATGCATTTATCATCCCCTCTTCTGAAAAGGCTGTCATTACATTTAAAATATTATCTGTGCTTTACGAAAGAGGCTTTTCTTAAATGTTTCCTTCCAGAGAAATCTTGAATTTAGTATTTAAGAGGCAAACCAAGCTAAATGAAAAGTAGATGGATTTTTTTAATGAAAAAAACCCCTCCACCTCTTCTCAAGAATATTTTTAGCACACACTACATAAATAACTACTACTACATTAAAGCTGAGAGGTAGGATGGTTCAGTCAAAACTGTCCACCTTGATAAGAAAATCTCTACCTTAAGAACTGCATCTTATAGACAGCTTCTCATTTTGGAAAGGGGGGTAACTACAACTAAAATCTTTAGAGGTATTAAAAGAGGAGAAGGTAGTTCAAACATGGTTCCAGTATGGGCAATTACAGGCCAGGTGGAAAATAGATCAAAAATTGGTTTTATCCAAGTTGAGGATAATCTGTTTAAACAAATAAGAGATCAAAGCTTAATACATATAAAGAGGATATATAATGTATTAATACAGATAGATTCGGAAACAGAATTAGTTAAAGATTGTATGATAAAGTGGGCTCAAAATATTGAAGAACCAATAATGTTGGATACATGGGAAAGAATCTGAGTAAGAAATGTGAAATGTACACAAGCTCAAAACCTGAGAGAAAATTTTTATAAGATGTTCTATAGATGGCATTTAGATCCTAAAAAGCTGGCTTCTATGTATCCAAATTTACAGCCTAAATGTTGGAGATGTGGTTCTCTCAATGCTACATATTTTCATATATGGTGGACCTGCCAAAAGGTTAAGGCATTTTGGATAAAAATATGGTGGATTATGCAAAATATCTTTTGTGAATTTTTCATTCTCCTGGGCATTTTCCTCAAAATGGTAGTGTATTCTAGATTTCGCTTATAGTTCCCAGGGATTATTACAGTAATTACTATTCTGCTACTGAAATGCCCTTGCCCCATTGAATGCTATTTCCTAAAGCATTAATAGTTTGTCCTTCATTTCCCTTTCCCATTAACTATTTTCATTGTGTCTTTCTTCCCTAAAATCCAATCCCTTTCTCTGAATCATTTTCACTCTGGGTTGCAAAGATTCACAGTTCACGGCATCTTTAGAATCTTAATTGACCACATATTAAAGCAAACATCTCACTAATTTGAGAACACAGTACTAATTATATTTAGGTATTTATAAAGAGGAAATGGTTAATGATTATTTATTAGCAGTAAAGTTATAGGACCTTGCCCCACCCTTTTGAAGCAGGAAGTAACTGACAAAAGCATTTATGCCCTAGTGAATGCATAAACTTTGTGCATTTGAGAAGGCAGGGACAGAAATAGGTTTTTTTTTAAAATTCCAATATTCTGATTCACAAATAATTCTGTAAATGGTAGGAAACATAAAACAAATTGCTACAATGGTTTTTTTTAAAAAAAAATCCAGAATAATACATTATTTGTAAACTTCTGGTTTAATACATCAACAGTAAGAAGAACTGTGTTTCTATATTATAATTATTTAGCTTTGGTAAGACAACATTTATTATCAATTCTAACGTGCTAAATTATGATTATGAAATCAGTAACTTAATTGGCATCTAGTGTGATGAAAACAAGCTGAACCAATGTTATGACTGGAACACAAGCACCTAGCTCTTTCAAAATTTAGCTTTGCTCTCAAATATTAAATCAAGAGACAGCTAACTGCTAATATTCAGAAGAAGTTCTAATCTGCAATTATATTCATAGCTACATGAAGAATCAGTTGTTCATCCTGATAAAAACAGAGAAGGGGTGGGTGGGTTGATAAGAGAGATGACAGAGATTCTCCGTCATATAAACCATATACTAAACAATACAAATATACAAATTACATTGCTTGAGGTCCATACATAAAATTAAAACAGGTCAAAGCTCCTACAAATACATAAAAATAACTGAATAGGGATACTGTTTATTGGCAAATAAATAGAAAGAAATACTCTCATCTTGTCAACTTTATGGCATCCAATCTAGATCCTAATATTACATGACTTGTTGCTTTGGGCATTAACAGAAAAATTAGAACTAGATTTTATATGGGAGGATAATTAGCTCTTTCATAAGGACTTAAAAAAAGAAACTGCAAGTTGCTCAAAGTTAACAGATTACTGCACTGTAAGAAGTGTGTGGCTTGATATGTGTGTTAAAAATAAAGTAATTACTTTAGGCTAAGCATAAATATGCTAGGTTATGTTGTGGGATGAAAAGTTATTCAACATGGAAGCAGCTTCATCAATCAAAAACAAGAGAGTATATACATTTGCAAAACACATAATGTAGTTTTTAATGTGTTTTTAATGCGCTTTTGTTATGCATATTAGACCTACTGTATGCCACCCAGAGTCTTCTTGGAGTTGGGTTGGCCTGAATAAATCCAACAAACAAACATGCACAGAAATATTTTGCTGAAAGATAGATATATTCTATCTTAAATGACTATAACATTTTATACCTAATCAGAGGCAATCCAGATTAAAAAATAAAAAAGGTATAAATCTAATTTAAAGGAATAAAGAAATAAATATTGCAGTTTTCTCAACAAACTTCTATCAGGATAGATGAGAGACGAGTAATTTATATGTAGCAGACTGTCCTTGTATTCAGCTTCTTGGTTTTTATACTAGGTGGAGTCAAAAAGACTGCACTGGGAATTCCTAAGGACCAGCAACCTTACAGTGGCATCATGAATGTTGGCTCTTGTCATCCACGTTCTCAAATTGTTAATATCCAGTCTATGAAATTATCTGTGCTGTCATAGCTAGCCTGTCAAATCTGTCCTGATTAGCTGACCAGCCAAAAAAAAAACAACCTCCAACTTGCTTCTATTTCCTGCTCTGAAATAATTCTATCATATGATTAAATTTGTCACAGTACAGTTGTACATTTCAATTATATGCTTCACCTCAGACAAGACCACTGAAAAAAGAATATCATGGAAAAGGATACATTTGTAGGATGCAGTCTGGAGCCATGATATCATAACAGGTTGACCAGATGAATTTTAAAGAATATGGTTAACTATCTCTGCTTCTATGAAGTCTAATGTAGTAACATCAGCTGTCAAAGTGAGGTGTGCCTTCTTTGGGTGTGCCTTTAAGCCTTTGAGTCTTGGAAATTGCATGGGTTAGTGCAGTGTTTCTCAACCTTGGCGACTTTAAGTCCTGTGGACTTCAACTCCCAGAATTCCCCAGCCAGCTATGCTTCTGGGAGTTGAAGTCCACAGGACTTAAAGTCGCCAAGGTTGAGAAACACTGGGTTAGTGCAAGAAAATGCAGTTTTCTTGGGAAGATTTCAGAAGTGATTTGCTATTGCTTCTTTCCTAGGGATGAGAGTGAACAATTGACCTGGTGTGGTTCACCTGGAACAAGAACTCACTGTCTCCTGGTTTCTAGCCAGGTGACTTTACTACTATCCCTCACTGGCTCTCCATCTGTCAACATTTTGACTCCCCCGCCCTAATTTTAGTAAGTATTCCAGGATGAAAATAGCTGCTTTGAATGTTTTGTGAATGTTTCAGGTTTTATCCCATTCATGAAACAAAACAATCTTTTCCAAACTTCGTTCAACATTTTTTCAAGTGTTTGACATTCCACAATCCGCTTATGGTGTTCTTTTTTTAAAAAAAAATCCATCCAACCCATGCAGCCAATGAAAAATAAACAGTGCTACCATATTTATTGCCATTGACTGTGATTAAGTGGAATAATGGGGTCAGATGCAAATTTGTGAACTGTGAAATCCTATGCATTACTTACACTGTTATTCTGAGCCACAGCAGTGCAGTGGTTAGAGTGCAGTACTGCAGGCTACTTCTGCTGCCTGCCAGCTGCCTGTAATTTGGCAGTTCAAATCTCACCAGGCTCAAGGTTCACTCAGCCTTACATCCTTCTGAGGTGGGTGAAATGAGGACCCATATTGTTGGGGACAATTTGCTGACTTTGTAAACCGCTTAGAGAGGGCTGTAAAGCACTGTAAAGTGGTATACAAGTCTAAGTGCTATTGCTATTCTATTCAGCTTTCAGATAGGAAATGCAAATATTGTGTTCTGTAAGGTGAAGAGGCAAATTAGCCAACTCAAAAATAAAAAAGAAGGCCTATGCAATGCTTTCCTTGCTGTATTCAACTCTGTGGCCACTTTTGTACTGTAAAACAATTATTTCATGGCTAGTTTTTCTGTTTGCTTTGACAATTTGTAAAGGCTTTAAAAAAACAACCCCTTGTAAAATTTACCAAGATGTGGATGATATATAGTGCTCAGTACTAATATGCAACGGATGCACTTTTTTTAGCCACAGGACAAATATGTAACAAATCATTTCAGCTTTTTCTTTTTGCCAGAGTACAGAATTTCCAACTTTTATTCTCTCAGAATACAGAACACTCATGGTATTTTGACTTTCATCTGTCCAAAGAACTCTTAGGACCAGTGGTGGGTTACGACCAGTATGCCCTGTTACGGGCGTACCGGTGTCTGCCAGGAGTACCAGGTACCATTCCAGTACAGTGCTCTGGAAAGCCCACCCACTCGCCTGTCATCCTTACCTGTATTTGAGGCTCTTCGAGGCTTCTGCACACGCACATGGAGTGTACGGTGCCTGCGCGATGCTCGCTGAGCAGCTGGAGCATTGCAGAGGCATCGTGGAATGTCGCAGGAGATAAGGATGCATGCGCACACTGCACATGTGTGCGCTGCACACGTTCATGTGGAGGATGCCGAGCATCGTTGCACGGTACCAGTTTCAACGGGATCCGGAACCCACCACTGCTTAGGACGTTCAACAAATCTACCAAACTGAGCTGCTTTGTTTCAAATTCCAAACCCCCTCCCCTCCCCAAACAGTTTTTCTATTTCATGCTCAACCATAGTAAGTTGCTTATACACATGGGAAAAAGAGATAGAAGAAAAACTTTGAGTGATATAGATATGAGGTTGTAGGTGCCCTGTAGTAAAATGACATACTATAGATGATGGGGATTTCTAGAGGCTGATTATACACTGTTTTCTTTCACATTTATATGAACATCGTGTGTAGTTAAAATGCAAGTTTCTTTTTCAAATATATATTCATAGTGAGTTCCAGTTTAACCCAAGCATAAATGGAAAAGCTATTTCTATTCCTGAATGAAGGAAAAGGAAGGCGATCAAATAAAAGATCACATACATAAAAGATCAAATCTTCTTAAAGAGTTTTTCTTTCTCCTTCACAAAATTCAATTTACTTTTTAAAAAGAACCATGCCATTAGAGTTTTTTCAGCATTTTAAATAAATGGGAATAATCAAAGGGAAATATACAAAGAAAATTAAGTATATATTAATACATCTGCTAACTACAGCTAGAATAGCATTTGCCCAATGCTGGAGACAAAATAATACCCCCTCGGACGAATTAGTGATAAAAAAAAACTTTAGATTGTACAGAGATGGACAAAGTAACACTGAAATTAAAAGATAAAGAAGAGTCGGAATATTATGAAATTTGGAACAATTGGTACAAATGGCTGCAAAACAAGAATAAAATTAATTAAGCCAAAAAACTATATATAAATATATATAGAACTGTGTATAAAGGTGTGTAAATATAGAAGCGAAATATTATATACATGTACAGGTATGATGACATAACAATGTTGATGTAATGACTGTAAGGTGTTGTACAAGGAAAAAAATAAAAAAATCTGCAAAAAAAATTACTTTTTTTTAAAGAAACATGCCTTGCAGCCTCACACGGACTCTCTACAGATGTTGCTTCATCTTAATAGTATTTTCTGGAATGGTTGTATGACTGCAACATTGCCTTTTCTGATATCTCTTATGAATTCTTCACTGCCTCCTTTTTAATTTGAAAGAGCTGCTCCAATTTTATTTCACATTATTTCATCATCCTGCCTCAGAAATACCAATTATCTTGTTTGTTTAGACAGGAACTGAAGCAGATTACTCATTCATTTTCTAAATATCACTTTCCCAGAATTCTTTGTGTTTCTTATTTATGCCCCTAGTTGCTTCATTATATTTTATAAAACATTTACAGGTCTTCTATAGTTTTTAAGAATTCTTTATAAAATGTGTTGCTTTGAAGTCAGAGAATTAGCAATGTTGAAGTAATAATTAGTACCAATACTTATCACAATTATTTTTTTATATATTGGTTAGCTATCTTATTTGTGATAGAGGTCTGGATCAAACCTATAAACCTGAAGCAAGAGATGTTTCTAAACTGTTTGTGACATTTCTGAATTATTAGATAATTGTACTATTGAACAATAATTGAATATTTATTAAAAAGAAATGAATAAAAAGATAGGAGAATTACACTATATGTTGAAAGTATCTAGTCCATCTCAAAAATTCAAGTGAATGAACATGGCAATATTAGAGACAGCATCTAAATGAAAATAAGTATAAAGACAAATAATAGCAAAACTGTTGTTGGGGGTTACTATTTTCTGCTCAGTCAAGAAGCAAATACACATGATAACTTCCAAAAGCAAATAATGATTTTTTTAAAAAAAATATATGAAGCAATAAGGATGGATGACTTTAATTATACCAACATCTGTTGGGGGAGAAAAAACTCTATCTCAGAATAGATTGTGATTAGTGAAGGAAGCTAAAATAACAATAAGTGTTTCATAAAATATGGTTTAAAAAATAAAAGAAAATAAAACAGTTGAAAAACCGCTGCCCATGGCGAGATATTAACAAGGCAAAGCATCTTAATTCCTATTTGGGTCCAGTCATCTTCAAATAAAATATGTTTATTTGTTTGATGACACAAAACTGGCTGAAACTTTAAAGCAGAGAAATAAAATTTAGAGTGAAAGTGAAATGGACTGAGAAGAATAGAACAGAAAAAAACAGAACAGAATAGAATAAACTACAAGAAGCTTCTTTTAAGTTCTAATGGTTGGTGGCAAACTGAATGAGACATCAGCAGGAAGTGGCTTCAAAAAAGGCAAACAGAATTTTGAACCAATGAAAAATAATTTTAATTCATTCTGCTCGGTCCTGCTTTAGGTTATCTGGAATACTATGCCAACTCATGGGCTTGTTTTAAGAAGAATAGAGAGAAATTGAAACAGGTTTGGAAAAGGGCAAAAAGATGAAGGATTGTCTAGATTATTCTCAATTATTCCTAGAGAAATCATAGGGAAATGGTTAGAAGGTCAAAAGGATATGTATCTAAAAATACATGACACAAAAGACCTATTTCCTATCATTCTAGAGCTGACATCCTCAAACTATGGCCCGCACGTCCGGCCAGCTTGTAAAATAGTGTTTTAAAAATCTTTAAAAACAGTCTTTCAGATGTTTTTCATAGCCATGTGATCCAGGACCTGTGGGTGAGTAGGGAAGGGACTGCTTTTAAAGTAGTGCTTTAAAAGTGGGGAAGGGGGACGTCTCCATGTCTCCTAGCTTTTTCAAACTTTTTCAACTTCAGCTGAAGTTGCCTAACACTAATTCAAATGCAACTGCAGTATAATGCCTGAAAGAGAATTCACCCATTGCTTTGATTGTTCTCATAAATAAAGTACATCCACCAAATTGGTTACTGAGCAGTTTTGATAGATATTCATGTATGTATATACCACAGGTGGGATCCAACCATTCTCACCAGTTCCCCCAACCGTTAGTTAATTGCTTATGCAGTTCGGAGAACTGGTTAAAAATAAAATACAAGATAGGTTTTATTCTCTCTCTTCCTTCAGTTAATAGCTCCACTTAACAGTTGTAGCTGAAATGCAGCCGATACACGCTGAATCAAGTCAATAAACAGAAACTGACAGGATTAGGGCAGGGAAACCCATCAATCACCCATGTAGGGATGGGATTAACCTCTTCACTTCAGGAAGAAGGACAAGATTACAAACATTTTCATTATAAAGTGTATTAACTAACACTTCTGTGATCATCTGATACTTCCTGGAGTTTCCCAAGACCTTTTTATAGTTGCTCAATGTTGACTATTTTTTGTTTCTTCCTGGGCTGAAAGATACAGGAGGGGACAATGATGCAGCTTGATCATACAGGCCGTGAATTTAGTGCATGTGTGGTGCAGCCAGCTGTATTGCTTCTGCTGTGAAGCACCCAATTTAGAACATAGAATAATAGAGTTGGAAGGGTTAATGGCTTTTGGCAGCACACCCAGGCTTTCAATTAGCTTGAACAGCTGCTTTTAGTTTCCCTCTCAGCTGCTGTGGTTGCTTTGGGGTTGACTTTTTTTTAAAAAGAATAGCTGTTTTAATTTTTCTGCATTGTTTTAGTGGTGCCTGGCACTGTCCTTTTGGGGTGTACTTCCCTCACTCTTTTTGAAAGCCTCTAGTGATGGAGCATCTACAACTTCTGAAGGTGTGCATTTCCATTGATCGATTGATCTCACCCTTTGGAAATTTCTCCTTAGTCCTGGGTTGCTTCCCTCTTTGGTTAGTTTCAATCCATTGTTTCTTGTTGTGCCTTTTGGTGCTTTGGAAAATAGATTGACTCCCTCATTTTTGTAGGAGCCCTTAAATTTCCTGACAGAACAATTAATCAGTGGAACAACTTGCCTCCATAAGTTGTAAATGCTCCAACACTGGAAGTTTTTAAGACAATCATTTGAAGAACCATCTGAAGTGGTGTAGGGTTTCCTGCCTAAGCAGTGAGTTGGACTAGAAGACCTCCAAGGTCCTTTCCAACTCTGTTATTCTGTTCTGTTCTATCCTATCCTAAATATTGTAACAGTGCTATTTTATTGTGAGTTGGCCTAAGGAGAAATTTCCTAAGGGTGAGACCAATTAAGTTGGCCACATCCACCCAGTCATATGATCACCTAGCCACACCCACCCAGCTGGTCCACACCCTCCAACAGTGTGAAGGGCCATTAATTGGCCCCCTGTTCAAAAAGTTTGAGGACCCCTGTTCCAGAGTGTATCATATGCAATAATGGATTTAAGTTACAGAAGGCAGATCGTTGTTAAATGTTAGGTAAAATGTAGCAGCAAGAGCAGACATTACTGAAGATAATCTGAAATCTTGTACTGAGTGCTTTCAGCATTAAAATTCCATATTGCATACCTGCTCTTAGTTAATTGTATTGACTATAGAGAGAGCAAAACTTCATATCTTTACATCTTTAAAACATCTTTTTAATTTCTGAGTACATTTGCTTTCTGTTCTGAACTGAAGTAAATTATGATTACATTGCTATTGTTGTTTTAAGTGGAATATTAATCAGGTGCACCACAATTAAAATTAGACTTCTCCAATCTAGTAAAGTAAAAAAGAGAGAAAAAAGTTTTACTATAAGGAAGCACACCTCAAGCAAGTAATAGTACTTTTGTTAAATAAGATAAAACTGGCCAGCTTTGATCTAGAGATTACATTTTCAAGTGATAATGAGGTTTATTACTATCTTGTTCTTTTACTCAGGAAGGGCTTGAAGCAAGAAAGGAGACCGGGAAATGGATTAAACTATGGGGAATTTAACAAAAAAAAACCATCAAACAATATTTTTATAATGAAATGAAGAGGCAACATAGAAGAAGACAGCCAAATGCTGTCTGTCTGGGCCTTTACTAATTAAAATAAATGTTTATTGCTGTAGGCTATAGTTAATTTATTTCCATTTATACATTCCAAATTAAATATACTGCAAAAAGTGAAAGATTGAAAAAATCATACTATGCTATCTCTTTTCTGCTGTGCTGAACATAAGACAGAACTATCTATATCGGATTCCATTGTTGGCTCATCTAAATGTTATGGAAGTTTCAAAGAGTGAATAGTGTTAGACAGAGAGCAATTTGAAAATAAATATTTATATGACAGGAAAATAATAATTAACAAAATCCTGTATTATTGGATAGGTCTGTGTGTGTATATGTGTGTGTGTGTGGGGGAGAGTATGTCATCTCTCTTCCATTCTGTAACTGTGATTAGAAAGTTAAAGGAAAGAAATGGAAAAAGTAGCAAAGCTAATCTTCTGTAAGAAGCATTTTCCTGGCACCAAAATACATTTCCCACACTATGGTCTAATTCTACACCTCACTGAATTATTCTGTCAAGCATTGCAAATAGCTTTGTTTTTATTTCCTTGCATTGCATAGTAGTGCATCAACAATATCAGCAAATCAGATTAATGGTCTAAGAGACAAACACGAGAGAGAGCGGGGAGGGGAGAGGGAGGGAGAGAGAGGGGGGAGAGTGAGAGAGTGAGAGAGGGAGGAGGGAGAGGGAGGGGGCGAGAGAGGGAGGGAGGGGGAGAGAGAGAGAGAGAGAGAGAGAGGGAGAGAGAGAGAGATGTTTGAGTTTACAGATGCCATTTAAAATTTAAATTAATTGAAAAGCAAATTAGCAAACAATCCAAGATGCAAACTTCAAGCTTGGCCCAATAGAGATAAGACTGGGAAAACATCCTTTCCCCTCTGGATTTCAGAACAGATCTTTCTAATTAAATCAGTGCTGTTTCTATTAAATTCAGAGCTCTCTATTCACAACATCATATAGCAACCTCACAACCAAATAAACATGTCCTGGCATCACTTTCATACATTCAGTCAGTGATATAGATTATATGTATTTTTCATTCTTAGGTCTAATTATTAGACATCTGGAAATGATATTATTTCCCAAGGAAGCAATGGGAATAGAGTGATAGATAGATGATTAGATAGATAGATAGATAGATAGATAGATAGATAGATAGATAGACAGACAGACAGACAGACAGACAGACAGACAGACAGACAGACAGATTACATGTTGTAATATTGTACACTATATTTTACTCTCCCTGAATTTTGCTTTAAACTATCCAATAGTTGACATTTTTAAAGAAGGCAATATATGCACTCTTAAAACAGTTGAATTTCAGCAGCTATATTGCCTAAAATAACATTTGATTTTGTAATTGAAAACAAAATATGTTAATTGAAATGTGTAAATGAAATTATTTCATTTAGTAATGATACAACTACCTTCTTGTAGAAATGATACCTTATTGTTTTTAATTAGTAAAGAGCAATAGACATCATATTCACCATTTATTCCAAATCTAAACTTTACAGTTTCATACTTCTGATTTAACTTTGGAATTTAACTGGGACGATGATTTTCACTTCATCTTCATGAAGAAGGAAATAAGTTTGAAATTTTAATTGCAAGTGAAATGTTCTCATCTACTGAATTGTGATATTGTCCAACATCAATGTTATCGAAATATACAGGCAATAAAGAAAATGTGCAACATAATTGAAAATAGCATTAAGGTTTTTGTTGATCTCACAGAGCTATAGTAACAAGTCAAAACATATGGACGAAATATCTTCTATTGTAAAATACAATGTGACTAGCGTTATCAATAGATTAGTAAATGCTATATTAAAAGGGAAGAAATGCACATGCTTCATATTTCTACATTGATAAAAAGCTCAAACTTTGGCAACTGCCATTTTTGTCATAAAAAATTAATCATCAGTTTTAGAAATAACTTTTAATGTTTATTACAAAAGATATATATAAATAAACTTTTGGAGTTGTTAATATTAGCTATATCACATCCCACTGATAATTTACTATATATTATAATTCCATATAATATCAGTATGCTCTCAATACATTCATTCATGCTTGAAATTCTTTAATATAAACCACATTGTAAAGATTCATTTTAATTAATATGCAGACAACAGCCTCCAAAAAAGCATTAAATACTACATGATTTTGCTTTTAAATGTATTTTTCTTATCAAGCATTATATCTGCTGCATACAGCACAGTAAGCTTTAAAAGACAAATCTATTGTTCTTTTTGTAGGCTCAGAATAATTAGCAGTTCATTGTAAGAGTTTTGCAATCTTTTCTAGGCATAATTATAAAAGTCATTATTGAATGAATGAAGTTTGAGTCTAATGGCCTTCAACAAATTATACTTTTCACCTCAAGATCAGTGAAAAAACAGGATGAGAGAGTTCTTTTAAGAGAATTATATTTGAGCTGAGAAAACAGAAATGCAAATATATAATCACATATGTATACCCATGGTACAATGGTGGGATATATGCTTTTATCATTACATGAGGAATAATATCTAGAAAATGAAACCTTAGAAATGAGAATCCAGATTCTAAAAATGTATAGCACGCCATATGGTATGCCTTCATTAAAGACATATGCTTCTGCATAATCTTTCCTTGTACTACAAGTTTAAAATGCTTGCTCTTTAGGAATTCTTTCTCACAGTTTTAGACTTCATAGTTTCAAATATCCTTTTCACAACAACTTGTATGTTGACCAGTTCTGAATATATTAAATAGTTTCTCAGTGTATCACAAAAGATTCCAGCAATGGGAGAACATTGTAAACTCAATGTTTCATTTATATGGGCAACATTACTAAGGTTTCTTGATCTCTAGTGTTATCTCACAAGAGCTGCCGATTACAGGGGTAATGATAAGGAAAGTACCCTTAAAGGACATTTATATTTTTTGAATGACTGACATTGCTGTAAATAATTCTCCTTCTCCTCCTTCTTCTCCTTCTCCTTCTTTCTCCTCCTTCTCCTCCCCCCTCTTCCTCCTCCCATGGAAAAATTTCTCTTTGGAAATTTGAAGCTCCTTGCAACAGAATTTAGAAATAACTTGTTATTCAGTTTCTCAGGCATTTTAAGGGTTGTCAGATTCACAGTTTCAGAATTAACCAAAGACAGAATCAACCTGGAACTAAGGAGAAACTGCCTAATGGTTAGAACAAGCAACCAATGGAATAGTTTGCCTTCAGAGGTTGTGGCTGCTCCATCCCTGGAAGCTTTCAAAAAGAGACTGGAGAACCATTTGTCTAAAACAGTATAGGGTCTCCTGTTTGAATAGGGGGTTGAATTAGAAGACCTCCAAGGTTTCTTCCGACTCTATTATTCTATGCTCTATCTATCTTTAATTTAAATCTCTCACTGTAGAATGATGTGGAATAGATCCTGGCCTGCTTACCTACCTACCTACCTACCTACCTACCTACCTACCTACCTACCTACCTACCCACCCACCCACCAACCAACCAACCAACCCCCCTCTCTCTGGATTTTTATAAAGTTAAACATTTCCTCCTCAAAGAATGCTGAGTCTTATCAGATTTCTTGCTCTATTCTAAATTGTTCCAGTTTGTCTTTTCCATAAGGGGTCAGAATAATGCAAAATAAGATAAAGGCTATTATTTTATGAGATTTCATAATTATACTATTGATTCAGCTTACAGTTCCACCTATAATGGCATTTTCTTCTTTTCACAGCCAGATCACACTGCTGACTCATAGTTGGCAATCAGTTACTGATCCAAGATAATTTCATAAGTACTCATGCCAAGTCAGGTATTCCCCATTACTTCCCTATTTGATTTCTATTTCCTAAATGCATAACACTGTACTGTTCAGTATTATTTTCAGCTCTCTGATTTATTCCTTTTTTCTTTTTCTTTCTTAACTTATATTAAATTAATATAAGCCGAGGTACCGGGGGAGGGTCTTGAGCGACATCTTTGGATTGATTTTCAACTTGTTACTCTTGAGGAAGTGGACAAGGCCATGGGAGCTGTGAGTGCCTCCACATGTGTGCTGGACCCGTGCCCCTCCTGGCTGGTCGCTAACAGCAGGGAGGTGACGCGGGGCTGGATCCAGGCGATAGTTACCGCCTCCCTTCAAGAGGGGTTCTTCCCTCCCCATTAAAGGCGGTGGTGGTGAGACCCCTCCTGAAGAAGCCATCTTTGGATCCAGCCATTTTAAATAACTATCGTCCAGTCTCCAACCTCCCCTTTGTTGGGAAGGTTGTCGAGAAAGTGGTGGCCTCTCAGCTCCGGCGGTCCTTGGATGAAACCGATTATCTAGACCCCTTTCAGTCTGGATTCAGGCCTGGCTACAGCACGGAAACTGATTTGGTCGCACTGACCGATGATCTCTGGAGAGCCAGGGACGGGGGTCTTGCCTCCGTCCTAGTGCTCCTTGACCTCTCAGTGGCCTTCGATACCATCGACCATGGTATCCTTCTGTGATGGTTGCGAGAGGTGGGGGTGGGAGGCACCGTTCTTCGGTGGTTCTCCTCCTACCTCTCGGACAGGTCGCAGTCGATGTTGGTTGGAGGGCAGAGGTCGACCCCTAGGTCCCTTAAATATGGGGTGCCGCAGGATTCGGTCCTGTCCCCACTCCTGTTTAACATCTACATGAAGCCGCTGGGTGAGATCATTCGATGGCACGGGATAAAATATCACCAGTATGCGGACAATACACAGTTGTATCTGTCCGCCCCGTGCCAACTCAGTGAAGCAGTTGATGTGATGTGTCAGTGCCTGGAGGCTGTTAGGGTCTGGATGGGGGTAAACAAGCTTGCACTCAATCCTGACAAGACCGAGTGGCTTGTGTTTTTTCCTCCCAACAATTGGCCATGTATTCCATTTCTCAGGCTGGGGGTGAAATTTTACGCCCCTCAGACAGGGTTCACAATTTGGGAGTCCTCCTGGATCCACAGCTGACTTTAGAACATCATTTGTCGGCTGTGACCAGGGGGGCATTTGCCCAGGTTCACCTGGTGCACCAATTGCGGCTCTACCTGAATCAGGAGGCTCTAGCAACAGTCACTCATGCCCTTGTGACTGCAATGCGCTCTACACGGGGCAGCCCTTGAAGAGCATTCAGAGACTTCAGCTTGTCCAGAACGCAGCTGCGCGAGCGATTGTGGGTGCACCTCGGTACACCCACGTTACACCTATCCTCTGCGAGCTGCACTGGCTGCCTATTGGTCTCCGGATACGCTTCAAGGTGCTAGTCGTCACTTATAAAGCCCTTCATGGTATTGGACCTGGGTACTTGAGAGACCACCTGCTGCCAATTACCTCCCAAAGACCTATTAGATTCCACAGATTAGGCCTCCTCCGAATTCCATCCGCCAGCCAATGCTGATTGGCGACCACCTGGAGGAGGGCCTTCTCTGTGGTTGCGCCGGCCCTCTGGAATGAGCTCCCTGTGGAGATCCGGACCCTCACCACCCTTCAGGCTTTCCGCAAAGCCGTTAAAACCTGGCTGTTCCGACAGGCCTGGGGCTGATGAGTTCCCATCCCTGCTCGAATTGTGCGGCTGTTGATTGCTTTTAAATTGTCTTTGTATTTTGTTTGCTTGTCCTTGTTTTTTGTTGTATTATCCCCTCCCCGTGGTTTGTTAGCTGCCCTGAGTCCCTCCGGGAATAGGGCGGCATAAAAGTAAAATTGTATTAGTTTTTAATCTTTTAAAAGAGTTTGAATAACATTATATATTATATCATTATATATCATTATATATATATTCGTAGAATTTCACGGGTATAGGTATGCTGGTCTTGTTGTATTCGGGACTTTTCCCATGTAAGATTGAGATTGTCTTGGCAATGTTTTGGCAAGGTCTCACTCGCCATCTTCAGGCTGGGTTTTGGGCTTAAAGCATGGTCGGTGCTGCCGTCTTTCTATAAATCTTGGTGGGGTGTGTGTGGAGTGCTTGTGTTGTTTCAGTAAAGTTAGGTTAGGTTTATTGGTTTTGTATGCCGCCCACTTCCGAAGGACTCTGGGCGGCTCACAATAAACAGGGGAGGGAATAAATAAGACAATACAAACAATTTTAAAATCCACAACAGTCACAATTAAGACGGGGCTGGGTGCTTTAACAGCCCCCAGCCTGCCGGAACAGCCAGGACTTAGTAGCTTTACGGAAGGCCGGGAGGGTAGTAAGGGTCCGGATCTCCACGGGAAGCTCGTTCCAGAGGGCCAGAGCAGCAATAGAGAAGGCTCACCCCCGGGGAGTCGCCAGCTGACATTGGCTGGCAGATGGAACCCGGAGAAGGCCAAGCCTGTGCGATCGAATTGGAATTGGAGTAAGTGGAATGATTGTTTGTGTGGTTGTATCATGATTGGTAGATTGGTGCTGATTGGTGCTGGCTGTGTGTCCATTGTTGTTTTGTGTTGTAATGGCCTGGGTGGTGGGTGGGGCTCGTTTGTTGATTAGGGCTGGTTTCCAGATGTCTGGTAGGTGGGAGGTATCATCATGTTTATTCATGTTGTGGGGGTGTTTCTATATTTTGATAGCTTTCATAATTATTCTCTTGTTGAAGTGTTCAGTTTTGGAGATTAACTTGGTTCCTGCAAAATTAATTTCATGTCCTGTAGCTTTAAGGTGCTGGAAAAGGGAGGAAGGTTTTTTTAAGAAACTTAAAAAAGAAATAAAACTTCTTTTAAGTTTAAGTGAGAAAAAAAGAAAAAAACTTCCTCCCCTTTCCATATAATAACTTCACCTCAGAAAACATATATTGAAATAATCTTCCATTCCTTTTTTTAAAACTGTTTATCCATCAATCCAGGGTCTAGTTTCAATTCAGCATTAATTTTTTTCATCCTGTTTGTCTTAACCATCAAAATTCTTATGTACTGTATTTCTGTCCCATGCTACTATATATTTTCAACATATTTAATCAGCCTTCATCCATGTTTTCTTCAAAATTCTCAATAAAGCAATTGAGAAACAAAAGGGTCAAGGCTCAATCTTTGACACTCCTGTCAATAACTTTGCCAGTTACATGAAAAATGATTAATGAGCATTTTTTGACTTATGGTTTTTCAGCTAGCTATATACCTTCTTAACTGTCATGCCATTCACTTCACATTTAAGTAGTTTCCTGATTATAATATTCCAGTCATGAAATTGATCTCAGACTCAGTATGTCTCCATTATACCTAGTGTATTATAATTATCTCCCTTAACTTGTTTACCAGAAAAGTGAAATAGCACAGTAACGTTTTCAAATGCATATGTGATCCTTGATTGGTTCCTTGATTCCACTTGACCTGTCCAGGGTCTGGAGTGCTCACTTAACTCCTCTTGCCCTAAGAACACTATTCCTATGATATGTATAAGTGAAAAATCTACTATCTCTGTAGGTTTTCATCCTTTATATGTCATTTAAATGAGCCTTGAAGGAAACAGATTGCACAGATTCCTCTGCAGCAATAGTACTAGCATTTAGACGTATATACTACTTCAAAGTGCTTTACAGCTCTCTCGAAGCATTTGCAGCTCTCTAAGAGGTTTACAGAGTCAGCATATTGCTCCCAACAATCTGGGCCCTCATTTTAGTGACCTTGGAAGGATGGAAGGCTGAATCAACCTTGAGCTATTGAGAATCGAACTGCCAAACTGCAAGCAGCCAGCAGTCAGCAGAAGTAGCCTACAGTACTGCATTCTAACCACTGTGCCACCACAGCTTGAGCAATGCTAAAATATTTCAGTCAATTGTGTTTTCATTTTTGCATTTTATCTGAGTACATATGGTTTTGTTCCTGTTGTATATTTTAATGTGTTTTATTATAAACTGCCCAGAGGACTTTGGCTATTTATAAGTTCAAAACATTTAAATAAATAAACATTTTCATCCATAAAACTGAAATAGGAATGTTTAATATTGAATTACCGTTGACAATATTGTAAGCTGAATCACTGCAATAAGGGAAGATGATCTGAATAGCTAACTTTAACAAGTGCATTTCTCACTTGTTAAAATTATATGGAAGGGGGGGAGGGAGGGAGGGAGGAAGGAAAGGAAAGGAAAGGAAGGAAAGGAAAGGAAAGGAAAGGAAAGGAAAGGAAAGGAAAGGAAAGGAAAGGAAAGGAAAGGAAAGGAAAGGAAACATTTAGAGATGAAAGGTAACACAAGATATTGTAGTGGAAGTACTAAAAGAAAACTACTTAGATTATTTATTTATTATTTATTTATTTATTTATTTATTTATTTATTGGATAGTACAATATACAGTACATGGACTTACAATGTGTATTGACATTTTACTTAAAAACAGAGTAAAATTGGAATGTTAAAAAGATCTATACTCAGATAACAATTTCTAGGTCATCTAACCATTGAAGCACAGCATTGTTTATCTGAAAGAAGTATATTCCCACAGTTTACAGCTTGATGGGGCTCTGCAGTTTCTACGTAGATAATCAGCCCCATTTCAAAGATAATGAATAACAATACTATAGCTTGTTCTAGCAAAATACAGAAAACTGATAATCTATTTTATCCTCTTTATACAACAGTTATAAAATAAAAACCAACAATATACTTTTGTTCAATTGAAATAAACAAAAAATGCTATCATTTAAAACATATACAGTATAATTACTTCATTCTCTAAAAAACTCAACAACCCAGACTTTGTCCATTAATTTAGCATACACAAGGAAGACTTCATGTTACCATATTTTGGACATTCTTACCTACCCCACACAATCAGAGAGATTCGAATGATAAAGATGTTACTGGAAAATATGGTTTTCTTTGTTTCTTGAACTAAAGTCTTGAAGGCAAGCAATGAATATGTTTAATGCATGTAATTAATAAGCTCTACCATCACTATTATTAAATATGTATATCAAACACCCCATGGTCTATTGTTACAATTTAATTACAACACTGCTGATATGTTATACAATGCTAGTACCTATGGGCAAGATAGAGCAAAGAACAATAGATGAAAATGTGCAGCATATTTCTGGATCTTAAAGGATGAAATAATGCAGACATGCAGCATGGGTTTTTGCCTGCCTGGTTCTCAAGCTATTTAATATATAAGAACCTTCTCAGAACATTTTCCATGTTCAAATATATATTTGTATACACAGACAAGTATTCAAGTTGAAGGAGCAATGGCAAAGAACAAATCTATGGTCATATCATGTAAAGACCATCAGTATAATACAGAATTCTGTATGTTTGTGGTGGATATGCAATGAACCTGATATATTCAGCCAACTCCAAAGAGTAAAATATATGCAACACTAACTCTGCTGATACAAAAGCATTGGAGTTGTCCCTAAAAATTTGCAAGAAAGGAATCCCTACATGAATAGATACTTCATCAAGGAAAAGATCTAAATAGGGCTGAAATGTGTTTTCATGTTAATTTGTATACATTAATCTAGAAAGGCTAATTAAACTAATTATGCTACTGTATATTACACATTCAATAGGCAATTAGTGTTACAAAACAATATCAGTACTCTCAATTTTTAAAATCTCATAATTCTATCCTAGCTAATAATCAGGAATTTAGAAGTTACAATTCAAAATATGCATCTATTAATGAACTGAGGGCAGGGGCAAATTAATTCAATTAAAAAAAACACATGAAAGAAAATTGCAAGATTAGAAATAAAATGTAAAGGCTGTTACAAAGAACAAATTAAACAGACTAAGATAAAACTTGCCATAATTTCATCCTCTGCCCTCCATTTCAGAATTTTTCATTTCATGAATCCCATCACGCATGACTTCTGTTAGATAGTAGGACCCTTTCAAATGGCCAACTCCAGAACCCTAAGGATTCAGAATCAGAATAGAGCTGGAAGAGACCTTCGAGGTCTTCCAGTCCAACCCCCTGCTCAAGCAGGAGACCCTATATCATTTCAGACAAGCATTTAGAATTGTTTCTTGGGAAGTTGATATTGTGATGAGAGAAAACATTAGAAAAAGAGTAAAAAAAGAATTTTTTATAAAGATAATAACCATTATGGACCTTGTGTATCCAGAAATTAAACAGAAATTAATTAAACGATTTTAAGGCTAGACTTGGAATACTGCATTCAGTTTTGGTCACAATGTAAAAAGGATGTTGAGACTGTAGAAAGACTGCAGAGAAGAGCAACATAGATGATTAGGGGATGATTAGGGGGCTAAAACATATGAAGAACAGTTGCAAGAACTGGGCATGTCTAGTTTAATGAAAAGAAGGACTAAGGGAGACATGATAGCAGTGTTCCAATATCTCAGGGGTTGCCACAAAGAAGAAGGAGTCAAGCTATTCTCCAAAGCACCTGAGGGTAGAACAAGAAGCAATGGGAGGAAACTAATCAAGGAGAGAAGCAACTTAGAACTGAGGAGAAATTTCCTGACAGTTAGAACAATTAATTAGTGGAACAACTTGTCTCCAGAAGTTGTGAATGATCCAACACTGGAAGTTTTTAAGAAGATGTTGGATAACCATTTCTCTGAAGTGGCGTTGGGCTCCCTGCCTAGGCAGAGGGTTGGACTAGAAGATCTACAAGGTCCTTTCCAAATCTGTTATTCTATTCTGTTCTGTTCTGTTCTATTCTATTCTATAGTTTTGAGAAAGAGGAAGGAAATTATTTAAAATTAAAATCAATTAAATTTTGTTTGGTGGGAGATGCTCCAGGGAAAACCGGAGTTAAACCTGGTGTGTCTTTACCTACGACGAATCCTGGGCTGCAATGATAAAGCAAAAAACAGCAGCAACCAACAGCCTACTGTTCCAATGATCTTCACTGTTATAGTAAAGCCAAGGCTGTGAGCTTGTGCTGGACTTCTCACTAGCTGTGACTCTTGAGTCCAGAGATTATGGTACCTACATTTATTATTATTTGTGGAAAATTAATTTTGTATGCAGTCCACTTTTTAAAGTGTGTACAGATTTGAGAAGTAGTGTATATGCAAAGACATACACATGCTAGAGGGAACAGAGGCCCTTTTGAAGGGAACACATCTGTATCAAGAGGTTGATCAACTTTTCAACCATCTAGATCTGGGATGGCGAACCTATGGCACGCATGCCATAGATGGCACACGGAGCCATTTGTCAGGACACTCGAGATGTTGCCCTGTCAGCTGGCCAGCGTGCATTGGCATACTGGCCAGCTGAGTTCAGCCTTTTTTAAAGCCATTTTTTGCCCTCCCCAGACTCCAGAGGCTTTATAGGAGCCTGGGGAGGGCAAATAGAGCTCCCCCGCCCCGAGGCCCTCCGGGGGCTTCAGGAGCTTCCCTGAAGCCTTTGGAACGCAAAAAAACAGCCCAATGGGCAAACTGGAAGTTCGGGAACAGTCTGGGGGCTTCAGAGACCTTCAGGAGGCTTCCCTGAAGCCTCCAGAGGACTAAAAAGGACCCTACAAGCAAACTGGAAGTCACTTCTGGTTTGCTCATAAGATCGGTTTAAGCCCTCCGAAGGCTTCCAGGGAGGGCGAAAAAAGCATGCAAAAATGGGGGGATGGGTCACACCTCTCATGTGCGCACTGGGGGTTCACACATTGCATTATGGGTGTGGCACACCTGCACACAACCCCCCTGCACCCCTCCCCCTTATGGCACACAAACCAAAAAAGGTTTGCCATCGCTGGTCTAGATGAAACGGCTTATCTGAACTCTTGGGTTTAGGTTCAGATATGAGTAAAAAAGAAAATGGATCATATTTCCAGATGACTTGCGATAAGTCATGATGGGAAAGTGCACCAGTGGTGGGATGCACTTACCTTCGCTACTGGTTTGCAAATGTGAGCACACTCACATGTGCAGGTTGCGCATTATGTTGGAGCCTCCAGCAGCCGCGGGTACTAGTTTGCCCAAATTGGTAAGAACCAGCTAAATATCACCTCTGAAGTGCACCCCTCCTTATGCCTTTGGACATTTTGGATGATGGCTTTTGGCTGCCATCTAAACTTTGCAAGACTTTTAGATAACAATCCTTATGGGATTTCCCCAACAATCATTATTTCATAGATCAACGCAGTTCAGTCATGCTATGATATTTGATTTTTTAAAAGTAATGTATATTTAAAAGATCTTCTTACTGCATTTTAAAGGTTTACAAATAATGAATTGCATACCACAATGAATACCAATTTCATTGATTAACCACTAATATTAGTTCTTATTTAGAAACCACCCAACATTTGGACATTTTGTTTTGTTGTTATCTGAGTCACACATTTCTTTAAAAATAATTTTTATTACTGGTATGGTAGCTGTCTCTTGACATTGAGGTTAATGATTTGTAAGGGAGATCATATTTGCAAAATTTATTTTTACTTTCCTTGACGTTTTTTCTTGATAATGTAATAGTTACAGATGTGTTTGATTCTGGCAAACAAGTTGGATATATAAGTCTTCATGGCTCTCAGGTAGCAAAACTGCTGGTCCAAGTAAATGTTGATGTTTCAACACTGTTAAAAATATTAGTAAAAATAAAAACTGTTTTGTTGCTTTTCCTGATCAGGAAGAAATTGGGGGGAAAGACATGTAGATGATATTCAAACCTTACTCCAAATTATAACTATGTAATTGCTGTAGTAGCCACTATGTAAATCACTTATTATTGGGTGTTTTAAAATGTACTGTTTCACTTTTCACTTTAATACATTTGTATAAGAAAGAGCCACACAAATGTTTAGTACTTTACAGGCCCATTTCCCCCCAACTGTCTTTATTATATCTCGTTAAATAAATAAATGGATATATATTGCTAAACTCATTATCAGTGACGCGTGGTGAGGTTGATACCTGGTGAGGCTCAGCAGGGCAGTGGTCGGCCTCGGAGGGGGGGGGGAATTTGCATCGCGGGAGCAACCAAGTGCCCGGGTCTGCAGCAAAGGCGCTTGGTGGCTCCCGCGATGCAAATTGCCCCGCTGCCCCCCGCTGTCCCGGCCTGCATCTGCTGCTTCTCCAAGCTCTGCCGCTGGAAGTCCCGGATCGCCTCTGGGGGAAGGCTGAGTGAAAAACGGAGCGAAGCTTCTCTGCGGCCTCCCGGCGCTGCCCAGAGGCTCTTGCAGGAGCACGTGTCAGCAGCCGGCGGCCTGGAGCGGCCCCAGCTGTGAGACAAGGGAGCACTTAAAGTAGCCGCTGCCTCCACCACTGCCCCGCCGGGCAAAGGAGGGGCTGTGGCAGCGGCGGCAGCAGCGGCTGCTTTAAGTGCTCCCTTGTCTCACAGCTGGGGCCACTCCAGGCCGCTGGCCGCTGACACGTGCTCCTGCAAGAGCCTCTGCGCAGCGCCGGGAGGCCGCAGAGAAGCTTCACTCCACTTCTCACCCAGCCTTCCCCCAAAGGCGATCCGGGACTTCCAGCGGCGGAGCCTGGAGAAGCAGGCCGGGGCAGCGGGCGGCAGCATCGGGGATGGTGGGGCACTTTGCATCGCGGGAGCCGCCAAGCGCCCAGGTCTGCAGCAAAGAGGCAGCCTCCTCCTTCTCGCCCACTCCTCTCTCCTCTGAAGCACGCCCCGCCCAATGTAAGCGTGCTCAAGAAGACACGATTGGCTGCTTCCAAATCAGGAGGCGGGAGAATTAGTGCCTCTTTTCCATCTGAACTTCTTTGCCTTTTAACTCTTTATTAACTTTTAGAAGGCGAAAAATTCCTTATGGAAAAGAGGCCCCGAGTTCTCTCGCCTCCTGCTTTGGTTAACACTAAGCAGACACCAAGCCACTGTGAGCTGGAATCTGGTAGCAACTATCTTGGCTTTAATTATTTAAAAAAATATATTTAAATTTCTTTCTTTTTCCTGAGGAGACTGGTGAGGCTCCGCCTCCCTTGCCTCTAGTGACTGCACGTCCCTGCTCATTATATATTTTGATGGTAGAAACTACGGTAGGAAAACTCTGTTTCTGACATTGTTATCCTTGTAAGTTATCCCAGAAGAATCTGACAATTTCTTTCAAATGCTTTGATTATTTCTTCATTTGAGCTACGACAGAAATTTAAGTCCTTTGGATATCCCAGTGTGAAAATGAAACTACAGTTTAATCTACCAGTGTCTGACTACCACTCTTTTAATTTGCCAGGTAAACTTGTACTGCTACATGGAATTCTAGGTAAGTCTTTTAAATCTCATTACATCTTCTAGAATTATATTCACTTTTTTAAAGTAGAAGCAAATGTTTGTAAAAAAAACACATGGATTAAATAGTCAAGTGGAAAACTAGTATCTTAGAATATTTCCCTTCAAACTTTTTCATCTTTATATACTATTATTAAATAATAACAGATAATACTATTTAATTTTAGGAATTTAATATAAGAAATATCTACATTCATTAGGATCCACCAAGCCATGCCCACCTACCAACCGGTAGTAAAAAAAATTGAATTTCATCACTGGTTTTAAGTAAGGTGACCAGACGTCCTGCTTTTGTAAGTCCCACTTTCCAATAATTTGTCCCATGTCCCGTGGCATTTTTAAAAAGTCCTGATTTTTGGCAAGTAAATTTTGGCAAGTAAATACATTGTTTGCTGGACACGGACTGCAGTCTCTGTACTCTGCAGAATGGCCGTGGAATCGTGAATGAAACCCCCTCCAGCTAATCACAAACGGAAATGAACGCTGTTTGCCCTATCAGTCAATGCGGCAGCCTCCTCAGTGAGGGAGCAGCGCCGTGGCGGGAGGAGCGAGCGGGCCACCGACCGACCCCACACGTCCCATCGCCAACTCCGGCTCGGCAGGCGAAGGGGTGAACTGGGAAGCTGACACACACCCCCTCCTCTGCCCCCCTCCATAACCCCGTATGCCCGCTGCTGCTGCGCCTGAAGCATGGGAGCGCTCACCAGCCGGCAGAATGCCGGAATGGAAGAGGTGGATGTCCCGTCCATTTCCCTCTACAGATACCCCCCGAAATCTGGTAAGACGGAGAGAGCCTGCTGCTGTCCCCAGGGGATTATTGATCATAATCCTGTGATCAATATTTGGAAACTTGGCAACTGGCTCATATTTATGACCCCTGCTGTGTCCCAAGGATATGTGATCCCCTTTTGCTAAGGTGACCAGACGTCCCGCTTTTGAAAAATTTGTCCCGCGTCCTGCAGCGTTTTAAAAAACTCCCGATTTTTTTTATTTTTAATCAAGACACACACACACACACCCCGGGTCAATGGTGTCCCTCTTTACCAATGTTAAAATCTGGTCACCTTAGTTTTAAGCCTTGTCCGGCGGTGGTCTAAAGCAGGATTTCTTGTCCAAATAGTCCTTGTGAGAATACACTTGTCCTGCTCCCAGAAAAGTTTCTCTTCTTTGTAATTAGGAGAAATAGGAAAGAATCATCACAACTGAGTTTACAGCCAAAACCAATCTAGGCCCCTTCATCTTAATTGCTTATGACAATAACGTTTGTCACTCAAGGATAAATGTGGCAAGCTTCCTTATTAGTTTGGCCATAAGTCAAATTGTTAAAAATGTTTGTATTCATGTTCATATCCTTAGTGTTCTCTGAGGATTGGCATGTCCCACAATAGCTATTTTGTTTAACACAATCCTATTTGTCCTTCCACTACAATACCATTGAAAGTGAAATGCCCAGGGTCATTTTGCCACTCTTTTTGAAAGGGTATGCAGTTCAAAAGACTGAGAGAAGGAAAAAATAGATTAGAAATGTTTCAGTGAGACCCTACACAGAGAAAGAACAAATTCTACTATTTGCCCTTGTATGAAATGCTTCTTTAAAATTTGTGGTAAAAAGACAACTTTTATATGTCAAGAGGAATTTAGCTGAAGTAAAGAATAAAAAAACTGAAGCAATCAAAGTGGAAACAAATTCAATTTTTTTTAAAAAAATGATATTATAATAGAACGCTTTGTAACAACAGCTCAAACTATTGATATAAAAATTCCATATAATAATTATGGAATAAAGTAATGGAATCTATGCTAGTTAAAACCAGATACTGCAGTGCTGGAAGTATAGGGCAGCTTTCCTCTCTTATAAACCATATAGTTATTTTTCAAATGAATAATAAATTTCCACATTCATTTGCATTAACAGAACTGCAGTCTAAAGTTCTCATCCTCATTTATATCCTGGGACCTCAGGCTTTGAAAAATCAAACTGGTTTCCACTTGTGCTGAGCTGCCTTTTGAAATGCATAATCTTTTCTTCAACTTCTTGTCCATGATAAAAGAAGATGGAAAGCTGTGAATTATGCTTTTAATGTGATGGATGACTGCTTTATTTAAGTTGGAGCATTAAATGTACATTGTATTCACACTGACTGAAATGATCATATCAACAAATGGAGGATTACTTAAATTATGAACTGTACCATATCTCTGCAGGGAATTCATCATACTGTGGTTAAATGTTTCATCTTGAATTAACACAGGCTGTTATAAAATGCAATATTTGCTTCAATAAACAAACAACTACACTAGGCAGTGTATTATATTGCCTTAAAGTTTTATTGGGGCATTGGATGCTTCTTTATATGAATGGTTACAGGATAGGACAAAGAGTAAACTACAACTAATAGTTATAATATTTTTTTAGATTAATAAAACAAACCTGTTTGTTTTTAGAAGAATTATTGAGATTTATGTTTCATATTCAAGTCATATTAATTGTTTTGGAAACAAGTTACAATATAAACTGGAGTCAAACCAGCTTTATTGGCATGAACATTCTCTTGGTTGAAATAAACCTGTGGCTAACTTCTATTGCCTTTTAGTTGTTCTTTTAGACAAAAAGTGTTTCAAACCTGTCATTAGGTTTCCTAAAACAATTTTCAGACGTAATGATTAAATGCATTTTATTTCTTTCTGATACTTTTGTCATATCCTACATCTTTCACAGAATTGTCTCAGGGTAATGCCGTTTTTATTCTACAAACATGCAGAACAGAGATACCACCCCGTTTCTACAACTGGATTTGCTGTTTGGAATAGTACAAATCAATCAAAATAAAATATTAATAAAAAGAAAACCCACCCAAAGCAATGTGAGAGCAACTAAACTTTTTCATATTGATTTTTTGATATTGAATAGTTATTTATAAAGGTACATTGAGATTTAATCAGATGTTGAAATATCAATCAAGTTCATACCTATGCATTTCCTAAAGGAAGCCATGCTACATTTAGAAAAAAAGATAGAATTTCTTTCTAGATGAAATTGTTTTTGTGTAGTTTTGTTACAATATGAAGTTATTGGTGTTGGATCGGGTAATGGATAGGCACACAAAGGCTACAGTCACAACAGCTCTTGTGACTGTAGCAAGTAAACCACAGCAAACATCTGGCAGAGATGGGTCAGACTGCAGCCCCTTTTAAAGGGGTCTGTCAAATCCTTTGACCAATGGGATTAAACCTCTGTTCCCCCCGGAACAGAGGACCTTGGTGGAAACTACTGTCAGTGTGTGTGTGGGGGGGTATATCTAACACCTCTCTCCCCTAGGATAGAACAATCCAACTGGTAACGTAGTCACATATGTAGGCGGGCATTTGGGTAGCTCTCCTTGACCTGCACAATTCAATAGAGGGGTTTCCTTGAACAAGTCAGATGGACTTGTTTGCTCTGCAGCCCCACTTGGAGGAAACTCCTGGAACATTTTACAGGCCGCGGCTGGAGCTTTTGGAGTTGGCTCGCTCAGAGCTCGCTGCGGGCCTGCATCAAAATCAGATAAGTCTTCCGGAGCTTTCCGGCTTGAGTTGGTCATGGCAGGACTGCTATTTTGTTCTGTTTGGGTAGGGCTTTGGCTAACTCATGTAGGAGTTACCACTGGTTGTCTACACGTGGAGTTGGAAATAACAGCTACGGATTGCTCAATATGCCTTCTCTAATTCCTACCGTCCTCGAGCTCTACCAGATATGATCAAGGGCTGGTAATGCCTATTACCAGAGAGTTCCCCCGGTGTAGTTGTGGGCATATACCGAATCCCTTTTGCTAAAAGATTGAATCTTGCTTGTGGAGTCTGGGGGTAATGAGGCAGAATAATTGAGGTGTAACCGGTCTAAGTGTGACCTTACCGGTGCCCCATGAGAAGCTCGGAGGGGCCTCTGCCTGTGGTGGCACTGGGTGTGATGTGCTGGATCAGTAAATAGTGGTCAACCCGTGTTTGCCAATCACCTCCTAGCAAGGGCATCTTTTGCAGTTCCCACCATTCTCTCCGCCTGACCAATGGAGGCCGGATGGAATGGCATGATCAGGGCATGCCTGATTCCATGAGAAGCTAAGAAAGTCTTGAATTGCATGGCTGTAAATTGTGGCCCGTTGTCAGAGACCAAGACCTTGGGCAGGCCGTGCGTGAAGAAAAGTCTCCGTAGCACCTTGATGACCGCTTCTGCCATAGTGGAGGTCATCAGGACTACTTCTAACCATTTCGAGTAAGCGTTCACAACTACAAAGAATGTCTGGCCATGTACTGGGCCAGCGAAGTCAATGTGCACCCTGGACCATGGTGCTTGTGGTTGCTCCCACTCTTTAGTGAGCACCTCTGGGGGAGTCGGTTTGGACTCCTGGCACGGTGTGCAGGTGGCCACCCATTCTTTAATCTCCCTGTCCATGTTAGGCCACCATACGTAACTCCTAGCCAGAGACTTCATCCTGACAATTCCAGGATGCCCTACGTGTAAAGCTTCTAATACTGCGATGCACAGTTTGGTGGGAATAATTACCTGGTTCCCCCCCCCCCCAGTAAACATCCGTTAACCACCGACAACTCATCACATTTAGCAAAATACATTTTGAAATGAGCCTTTGGCCACCACCTTCACATGCAGTTCAAAATTTGCTTTATTGTGGAGTCCTTTGCAGAATGATGTGCAACGTCACTAGACGAGATGGGCCTGGTCTCCAGGCAGTCAATGAGAAGGACCGGAATCTCAGGGATGGGGTCAGCAAGAACTTCAGGCAATGGGCAGCGGCTCAAGGCATCAGCATGCCCCAAAGTGGAGCTGGGTCGGTGAATAAGATGGTAGGAGTAGGCAGCCAGGAAAATAGTCCACCTGGTCATGCGGGGAGATAATGATACCAGGGTAGGGCTGTCCCTAGCCAGTAAACCCAACAATGGCTTGTGGTCCATAACGAGTTCGAAGTCCCGGCCGTAGAGATATTCATGGAACCTCTTAACTCCGGCCACTGCAGCCAAAGCCTTGCGGTCCAATTGGCTGTAGTTCCGCTCTGCAGCGGAAAAGGTCCTGGAGTAAAATGCAATAGAGGCTTCGGTTCCGTTAGGCATGCGGTGGCTGAGGACAGCGCCAATGCCAAAAGGAGAAGCATCACAGGTTAGCATCAACAGCAAGGTCTGGCTATATTGGACTAGGAAGGAATCTGCTGACAGGAGTCGTTTTACTGTGGCAAATGTGGCAGTCTCGGCTTTGCTCCAGGACCACTTCGCGTTCTTGGCGAGGAGGCGATGTAATGGTTCAGCAATGGTGGCTTTCTGTTTGAGAAAGACGCTGTAGAAATTAAGGAGCCGGAGGAATGCCTGTAGTTCGGTTTGATTGCGAGGTGTGGGGGCATCCTGAATAGCTTTAATTTTTTGTGAGGTCAGGTGAATTTCAGACCCATCGATCAGGTACCCTAGGAATTCAACCTTTGGTACACTAATTTGGCATTTTCTTTTTTTGAGGCGGAGACCCTTATCTCTACTTCTGGCCAAAACTGTTCATACGCGTTTTAAAAGTTGCACCTCATTTTCAGCTGATACCAAGATGTCGTTGAAATAAAGGATGACTCCTGGAATCCCCTGCAAAGCTTTCCATGAAGCTTTGGAACAGTCCCGGGGCAATACTAACCCCGAATTGCAGCCGGTGGCATTTGAATGCACCCCTGTGCGTCACAATGGTTTGGGCCTCTGCTGTAGCGCCATCTACTGGCAATTGTTGGTATGCCTGCGCCATGTCCAATTTTGCAAAGACTTTCCCTGGGCCTAGCGAATGTAGTAGGTGCTGTACAATGCGTATTTGGTAGGCGCTTTGTTGTAACACTTTATTTATTGTGCACTTGTAGTCCGTGCAGATGCGGACAGACCCATCAGATTTGACGGGTGTCACAATAGGAGTCTCCCAGCAAATGTGATCGACTGGCTCTAGGATGCCCTGGCTCACGAGTTTGTCAATTTCCTTGTCAATTTTGGGATGGAGAGTGAAGGATACTCTCCCGGGTTTTAGCCTAATTGGGGCTATATTGGGGTCCAAGCTAAAAGAGATTGGAGTTCCCTTGTATTTATCGAGACCGGTGCCAAAAACATCGTCGAACTCCTTAAAGATGGCCTCAGCGCCATCGTCCTTCAAGGAGTTGATTCCGGTCACTTCCAAACCCAAGGCTTACAACCAATCAAGCCCCAGGAGGCTCTGTAGGTTGATGCTGACCACCATCACAGGGAGGTTTTTGCAGAAATGTTTGTAGTTCACCCAGAAGGTGCCTTGGCCCACGATGGGGACCTGGTTTCCCTGGTAATCGCACAGGCGGATGTCAGGGTTTCGGAGATGCCGCTTCTGTAGGTTTGGAATAGCTTGCTTGAGGACTGACCATGGCATGATAGTCAGTAACGACCCAATGTCGATCTCTATCTCGCATGGAGAGTCCTTGATGAGGACAGTGACCTTCAGCTTTTTGGGCCACCTAGAGCGGACTTGTCTTATCGATGTATGATAGGTGACTCTATCTCCCTCTGACTGCCATGGGTACTTCTGCCAGACCCCTGGTTTTGGCGTGTGTTGATGGCTTTGGGTATTTTTGGGCTGCCTGGTAGTAGTAGGGAAATCACTGTGGCACACCTTGGCAATATGCCCCTTTCGCTCACAAGTTGCTTCACGGAATTGGCAGGACGGTCGGGCTAGTGCAGGGCAGAAATTGCAAATTGAATTTTCACACCGGCTTGGTGCAGCTACTGTGCATGCGGCAGCTGTCATCCTCCTCGCTTTCTGAGTCCTCAGGCTCAGCAGTCTCACGATGTACGCAGGTACTTTTCCGCGCGTCTTGTGGTACACTTTGGCGTTGTAGCGTCTCAGTCGATTTGGCAGCTGATTTGGACGCCCTGGCCTCATCCAATGCGATCTGCAGAGTGAGGTTAGATTTAGCAAGTAACCTCCTCTATAGAGTAATGTCTCACACGCCGCAAATTATGCGTTCCAGAATCAACTCATCCAGGTCTCAGAATTTGCAGTACGCTGTGGCTTTCCGGAGCGCCGCCACATATTCGTTGATTGATTCGCCCTCCTTCTGGTTTTGAATGTTAAATTCGTGCCGGCAAATGTGCTTGGACAGCTTGGGCGTGTAGTGGGTCTTCAGCATCTGTTGTAGTGCAGACCATGACACAGCTTGGAGCGGTGTCAGTTCCAAGAGGTTTTTTGCCATTTCAAACACTTCCCGGCCACAGTAACCGAGGAACACATTCTTCTTACGGCCTTCGGGAACGCTCGTGAGGTCGTTGGCCTCAAGGAAGCAATTGAATTGTAGCATGTATGATTCCCAGTGCTTGGTGACTGAATCGTACGGAATTGGTGGGGCGTGCATAGCCATCCTGCATAGAAAGGGCGATTCAATTTTGCTGCTCAACAATGGCTGCTTGATGCCGCTCCGGGACTCCAGGCTGGATGTACTTGCAGAATCTCTTTTGCTCTTTTTGTTCGTCTAATTGCCTTCCAATCCCACCTTTGTCGCCAGTGTTGGATCGGGTAATGTATAGGCACCCAAAGGCTACAGTCACAACAGCACTTTATTGCAAGTAAATAATAGCAAACATCTGGCAGAGATGGGTCGGACAGCAGCCACTTTTAAAGGGATCTGTCAGACCCTTTGACCAATGGGATTAAACTTCTGTTCCCGCTGGAACAGAGGACCTTGGTGGAAACCACTGTCAGTGGGGGCGGGGGCGGAATATCTAACAACTGGTCATTGCCTTCTTCTAAGGTGTCTTCTCAAACTCGGATATATCCTAGGTGAGTGTTGGCTAAACTTTTTGGCACCAAGTGCTGAAACAGGAGCACTGAAAACCGGAAGACCAGTGCTGAAAACTGGAAGAACAGTTCCCTGATGCGCATGCACGTGCTGGAAAGCTAAGCTTCCAGTATCCAGCATGCACATGCATGCTGTTCACCTGGTCTTCCAGTTTCTGGCATGCATGGACACACGAAGACCAGCTGGCCGACACGCATGCGCCTTCTGGATACCCAGCTTCCTAGTGCATGCATGCAGACCAGGGAGATGCTCTTCCAGTTTTCAGCACTCCCATGTGTGCGAAGACCAGGAACCCGGAAGAGCATCGGGCGACGACTGGCGTCCCCAGAGAAATGGCTCTGCATGCCACTTCTGGCACATGTGCCATAGGTTTGCCATCATGGTCCTAGGTATTTCCTGGTGGAGTATCAACCAAGTTCTTACTAAATCTGACACTGCTTTGCTTCTCAATGGCAATGAAGAAAAAAAACAACGAATGGACTTGATTTATTTTACATTGGCAATATATTCTTGTATCATAAGTGAGCAGAACAGGGACACATATTTCTTCAGATATTGAAATCCCAAATCATTTCGAACTTTATATGTCAATGTGAGCATCTTGACCTTGGTACTGTTGTGAATTATATAAGAGATCTCAGAAATATCAACAATTTATTAATTGTGACATCTACACTTTCACTTGTGATTCAAAATTGCAAAGGAAACAAGCAAACCAGAGACTAGCAGACTATATCAGCTTCATAAGATATTCTTAGCAAACTATTATTACTTTCTGTAAATATTCAGCTGTGTAGATTTAAAAACAAATGATAAAACATTTAAATAAAAATATAGATATGGAAGGTAAAGACTGTTGTGCCTCTTCCTGAATTATAATGCCTTGAAACAGATATGAAGATCTGTATAGTTGGAATTAAAATTGAGTTTATAATGTTTCTTAATCATTATCTTTTGCATATTTTTGAGTATGCAGGTATCATCCTAATATGCTAAAATAGAAGTTAGATTATAAATAATCTTTTTACTGATAAGCTTTCATGATTGTTTCTGATAAATATTTTCATAGTTGGTTTTCCACATTACCTAATGTGATGCTAGAAATCCATATACAGGAAATAAACTCAACCCCAAACTTCCAGAAATAAAGCACTGTGCCTGAAGTAAATTTCTAATTGTTGAGTTGATTCCAAATCAATCAAAAAGGAATTGATTAGGGCAACTAAGCAATTAAGAAGGCTTATTTGATTATTTTGAAGAAAATATGGCCTGCATAAAATACTTATTAAGGAGAACATAATTCTAAATGGCGAACACAATCTTTTAAAAAAAATTGGCATGATAATGCACTTCTTGGAAGAGGATTCCTCTTTCTCTCATAAGGGCACTTATTATAAGCTATTTATCTATTGTAAAAGAAATGTGGGGTAGAAATCTTAAAAATAAATGGAATTGTTGCATTTAGAATCATTTGAAAAAAGCTTTTATGGGTCTGCAGAAACTCATCACCTGAAATGTGTCAATTTCAGTATTTTTTTCTGCATGCACAAGCATACAATCAGTTGCCAATTCAATTCAAAAGTACCCTATTCCACATATCAAATCAATTCAGTAATTTCATTCAAAAGGAAACTTGGTCATATCATCACTGAATCAAATATTCGCAATCTGGTCCTTCTACATTTCATTGTAGAAAAACAGTGAAACCTTGATAATGTATTGCCATTGTTTGGAAAATGAATTGTTATTTATATTTTGATTCTTTTAAAAAATGTGAAATTTAGGTGAAATGCTAGCTATGAAGAACTCCAACTATAAAAGCTATTTCAATCCATTAAATTATTACAGGTGTTTTAAGTTTGGTGCCTAAAAAGATTTCCCCTCCTGAATAGGTAGAACAGGGGGGAAAAATCAGTCTGGTATTTTGGGGCAAAGGGGATACCTTGTCCTTTAGAGATGTTTAAAATATCCATGTTATGTCACAAAAGTTTTCTATCTTCAAAAAATTCAACCTTCAGATCTGCAGGTAGTCCTCAGTTTAAGAAAGGGCAGAAAAGATACAGTTTGTGGAAGGATAGTGATTAAATCACTCAATTACTTAATTACTTATCACTTATTAGTGGCGATACGGGCAAAATGCACATATTTTTCCGCTCTTATTGCATCCGCGCAATCTCGCCCAGCCGCCCTGTTTAGGGTGACCCGCTCCCTCCTAAAAGGTGAGGAAGTGCGGGAACCCTTGCAGGGAAGAGCTGAGGAGTTTGTCCAGTTTGTCGGATAAAATCATTCAGATTCGGGCGGACCTGAACTCTACTTGGGCAGCACCAGCTGAGATGCCGAGGGAGCGTCTTAGTCAGATTTGCTGGGATGAGTTCGAGTTTGTCACCCCTGAGGAAGTGGAGAAGGCCATGGGAGCGATGAGTTCCTCCACCTGTTAATTGGACCCGTGCCCCTCCTGGCTGGTTTCGACTAGCAGGGAGGTAACACAAGGCTGGTTCCAGAGGATTACGAACGTTTCTTTACAGGAGGGGTCTTTCCCGCAGCCACTTAAGGAAGTGGTGGTAAGACCCCTCCTTAAGAAGCTTTCTCTGGACCCAGCTATTCTTAAGAACTATCATCCTGTCTCCAACCTTCCTTTTTTGGGAAAGGTTGTTGAGAAGGTTGTGGCGCTTGAACTCCGACAGACCTTGAATGAAGCAGATTATCTAGACTCCTTTCAGTCTGGCTTCAGGCCTGGATACAGCACAGAAACCACTTTGGTTGCACTGACCGATGATTTCTGGCGGGCCAGGGATAGAGGACATTCCTCTATCTTGGTGCTTCTTGACCTCTCAGCAGCTTTCGATACCATCGACCATGGTATCCTTCTGCGATTAGAGGAGGTGGGGGTGGGAGGCACCGTTCTACAGTGGTTCTCCTCTTACCTCTCTGACAGGTCGCAGTCGGTGTTTGTTGGGCGACAAAGGTCAACCCCTAGGCCCCTTAAATATGGGGTGCCGCAGGGTTTGGTCTTGTCCCCCCTTCCTATTTAACATCTACATGAAGCCGCTGGGTGAGATCATTCGACAGTACGCTGATGATACACAATTATATCTCTCTGCCCCGTGCGAGCTCAGTGTAGCGGCTGATGTGATGTGCCAGTGCCTGGAGGCTGTTAGGATCTGGATGCGGGTAAACAAACTCGTGCTCAATCCCAACAAGACTGAATGGCTATGGATGTTCCCTCCGAAGGACAGCCCAGATAGTCCATCCTTGATCCTGGGGGGCGAAAACTTACACCCCTCAGAGAGGGCACGCAATTTGGGGGTCCTCCTGGATTCACAGCTGACACTGGAACATCATCTGTCAGCTGTGACCAGGGGAGCCTTTGCCCAGGTTCGCCTGGTGCACCAATTGCGGCCCTACTTGGATCGGGAGGCACTCCAAACTGTCACTCATGCCCTAGTCACCTCAAGGCTGGATGACTGCAACGCGCTCTACATGGGGCTACCCTTGAAAATCGTTCGGAGACTGCAACTAGTCCAGAATGCAGCCACGCGAGTGATATTGGGTGTACCTAGGCACACCCATGTTACACCTATCCTCCGCGAGCTGCACTGGCTACCCATTGGTCTCCGGACGCAATTCATGGTGTTGGTTATTACCTCCAAAGCCCTACATGGCTTAGGACCAGCATACCTGCGAGACCGCCTACTGCCACATTCCTCCCAGCGGCCGGTAAGATCCCACAGGGTTGGCCTCCTTCAGATGCCGTCAGCCAGACAATGTCGGCTGGCGGCTCCCTGGAGGAGAGCCTTCTCTGTGGCTGCCCTGACCCTTTGGAATGAACTACCCCCAGAAATCTGGACCTCACCCATTCTCATGGCCTTCAGAAAATCTGTCAAGACCTGGCTTTTCCGGCAGACCTGGGGCTGTTGACCTCATTGTTGGGGTCCAGCCCCGACTGAAATGAATGTATCTGTGTCATTTTAACTTGTCTTATCTTATTTTTACTTTCTTTTATTTTCTTTCTCTTCCCTTCTGTAAGCCACCCGGAGTCCTTCAGGATTGGGAGGCCTATAAATAAAATCAAACTTACAAACTTACAAAAAAGTGATAAAGCATATAAGACACTCCTGAGGATTTGTGCTTAGGAAGCAATAACAATGAAGGAAACCTACATGAAACAGAGTTGTTAAAGAAAGCTGAAAATGAATGAAAATACAGAAAAAAGGGAAAATTGAGAGAAAGCTGTACCAGTGACAATCACATACTACAAACCAAGACAAAAATATCTGACAGTCAAAAGCAGGGGTGTCAAACTCGTGATGGCACATTGTCCTCATGTGATGTATTGCAACTTTCCCCCCATTTGCTAAAATGGGGGTGCGGGTGGCCAGTGCATGATGCATCAGCCCACGGACTCCAAGTTTCATACCCCTAGACCAAGCCAAGTCCAAAAATACTACAGATTTCCTGGAAGCCTGATACTCTTGACAAATCAGCCATCAGTAGAGACATAGACATAAACAACAGCTACATACTGTGCTAAAAAAACAATCAACAAGCCAAAAAGGCAACAAAGAGACCTCCTCACCAGCAATCAATACCCAGTTGAGGATAGATTAATGCCAAGATTAAAATCAAACCAACAATCAACAAGTAAACTATATCCCAATCAAGGAATTGCCAAACAAGTTAACTGTAAACAGTCCAATGAAAGAACCACCAAGACTACTCCGATGAACAGTGACAGGGAAAATGACTAGAATATAAATTGAGAGCAAAGCCCACTCCCTACTAGCACTGACAAAATTACCTACTTTGGTAATGAAATGTCTGCAAGAGAACCACAAAGCGGAGAGAACACCAAGGTTACCTCCTTTCAACTCTAAACTAGAAATATTCTGCTTTATTACTAAGTTAAAAATAAGGACAATATGCAGTTTATGTCTCATGTTCTTTGGGCATTCCAATCACCATTTTATACCCTAATTATGCACATCAAAAGATTGCATACTTTTTTTTATTTTGAAAGGACTGCAACCAGTGACATCACATTAGGTTGGGACCTCTCCTCGAATTATTCAGCAAACAAAGCACATTGCAAATAGATTGTGCCTGAGCTCTACTGGTTTTAAATGGTCTTTAGTGGAATGCTTAGCTCTATGCCATTAGCTGAAAGCAAATCCAAAGTACAACATCTGCCATGCAAGATACTTACCCTTGAGATCTTTCAAAGCTGCTATCTTAACATTCCCTTCGGGGAGGATTAAAAGCATTATAAAAAGCATTCTGGGATAATCCCTAAAAGGCAGAACATGTGAAAAGAGAGAAGGAGAGAATGTACAAGTTTTGACCAACTGTATTGTCGGTAGCATAACCTTTTTTGAGAAGAAAAATTGTGTATAAATTATCTGCTATAAAATAATTCATGTTTTAATTCAGTATAGTCTCTTTTCTTTATGCTAAGAAATAGTGAAGAATTTTGGTTATCTTTTTGTTTCAAATCTGTGTCAGCATCAGCAGAAGAAATTTCAACAGATGTTTTGTCTATAAATTATATAGAGAAAAAGATAGGGGGTAAAAAGCTAACCAAAAAGAAGAACGCAAATGTATCCATAGTATTAAGTTTTTGAGGTTTTATGCTTACAATCCAGACTATACATTATGTAGATAGAATCAAATGTAGAGAGTTACCCTTGGCTTCCCCAGAAATCCCTGTCCCCACAGAACATTTAAATGTATCAAATATTGGTGATTCATTGAAAATTTAATGACTTGCCTCAGAATTTTTTTTATTAGCAAAGCCACATGCTTGCAAAGGTCTTAAAAAACCACTTAAGTCAAAAAAAGGTCAGACCAAAAACTCATGTCAGTGGGTCCCAGCCACCTCATATTTATCTTCTGATGCTCCTCACGGAGTTTTCTGTTTTCCGCACAGAGTCAATTTCCTCACACAATTTGATTTCCTGTATGTCCATCTTTTCTAATAGTGCTTTATCCTTTTTGAGGTCCCATGAACAAATGTTTCATTCTGAGTGAGGTTGCACCTTTGCTTTATATAAATACATTATGAATGTAATTTCTTTGTTTCTAGTAAGGAAGTTGGTATCTGAGGTTTAGGTTAATGAATTTCACCAGATTCATTAACTTTACCTTCCTGCATATAGATACTTAACAAATGTTTGATGTAATTAAATAGTATATGTAAAATAATATTAAGCAAATTAATATACAAGTAGACCAAATATAAGAAATGTGTGTCACTCTCAAAGTTTTAGGCCAAACTCAATGGACAATGATTTTATATTCTAACCATGTACATCAAAATATTGCATACCCTTTAGGATTTATAAGAGAGAAGTCAACTACTTCAAGCTACTGTACATATTCCTGGTGTCCTATCATATAGTCTAGAAAAAGGGACCCTTGTTTCCCTGAAAATAAAACCTATCCCAAAAATAAGACCTAGCATGTTTTACGAGTACATCTAATACAAGCCCTACCCCCCAAATAAGCCCTACTTAAGAGCCTGTGCAACTGGCCGGCCACTCATTCCATCTGGTTGCCTGAGGTGCTGCAGTCATAAGGTGAGGCAGGATGGTGGTGGAGCTGCCCCATGCCTCCTGGACTGGCTCACCTCAGGGCTCCTTCAGCCAGGCCATCCACACCCCAACATCTGTCTCATGAGGGCAGCACCAGCACCTATGTGTAGCAGGAGCCCACATGACCACCTGCCCAGTTCTTCTGCTTGCTTGCGGCAGCAGCAATGGATCAGGAGGCCAAGGGGTGTGTTGGTGCTACAGCTGGGAGGTGAAGGAGGTGTTGATGAGAGGATGGTCTGGCTGTGGGACCCTGAGGAAAGCCAATGTCGGGCATGTGGGGCAACTCTATCCACCCCGCTTAATGGTGGTGGCACTTGTATGTCGTGTGCCTCCCGTACATGGGGAAAATAAGACACCCCCTGAAAATAAGCCCTAGTGCTTATTTGGGGACTCAAAAGAAAATAAGATCTGGTCTTATTTTCAGGGAAACATGGTATATGCTACCATTCCAAGAACAATAAATTATAGATAACTCCAAAATGTCTCACTTTTCTTCTGATCATGTAGATCTAGCTATTTTTTCTAGCGACTTTCCAAAAGTTAATTCTCTGAATTAGAAACAGTTCAAGAGGTTCCAAAAAGAAAAGTGGTCTGTTTCAAAACTGGACCATGCCGGAACATTCTGTCTCTTGAACTACAAACTTTTTTTTTATTTCCAGTACATGGTTTCTCTTCATTCACCGGTCTTAAAATATCCTCATTTATATTTGAACTTGTGGAAGACTCCAAATAGAGGTATCCCAATATTATAATACTTTCACATAATGCCCTTTTTATAAAAAAATATTTTATTTAGTTTATACATGCGCAATTACTAAAACAATCATTAATCTTAAAGAAAGACAGAATTTAAATAAAGTACTCTTTTTACTAGTAGAAAATATTGATTTTCCCAAAACATTTCTAGCAACAATTCTTTGACTTTTGAAATAATATCACTTTTCCAATTTCTTAGTATGATTTTAGCCACCCTCATGCATTATTAATCCCTGATAGCAAAATTACAAAACTATGGTATATAATTCAACTTTGCATTAGCATCTTTAAAATTTAAAGATGTTCCTATAAATCTACTAATATGCATTAATACAAAATTATTATATGGTCATGTCATGAATGTATTTATTCATTAGATTTTTGTCTTGCCTCTATTACTTTAGAACAGTGTTTCTCAATGCTGGCTGGGGAATTCTGGGAGTTGAAGTCCAGACATCTTCAAGTAGCCAAGGTTGAGAAACACTGCTTTAGAAGGTAACTCAAGGCAATGAACACAACTAAACATCCTTCTTCTTCCTCCTATGTTCCCCATAATAACAACCACGAAAGGGGAGTTGGGCTGAAAAAATGACTGACTAAAGTCACTAGACAGCTCTGGAGTAATTAGAACTCACAGTCTCCTGGTTTTTAGCCCAGCACCATAACCACTACACCAAACTGGATAATGATTAAAATTTAATAAGCCCTCAAAATATTTAGAGTTTCAACTTAAAAAAAGTTGAAATTGAAAAGTTGAAAAAGTCCATTTTTCATACATTCTTTATGGGGATTTAATATGTAGTACCATTTAAATCATTAACGTAGCTCTGAGTTTAAGTTTATTTTTTATCCATTTTCAAGTATTTATTAAACATGGGAGATTTGCAGGCTAATTTAAGTGCTGACCTTCTCTTTTCCATTACACCAACTAATTGACCTTAAGGCGAATGCAGTGCTGCCTCTGTTTTGATCTGTTTGATACAGCATAATCAGGAAAAGTCATTAAAAATATCTAATGGTTTTGAATGCATATTTTGTGCGGAAAAAAATGTTCTTGAGGAGAAAATGTGTCACAGTAGAAAATTAATTACTTGGAATCATGAGTGCATTTCATGTCATAATATGTTAAAAGGTCAACAGTTCATATTTATCTGAATCTTTCCACAAGCTGTGATTTTTACACCACAAGAAGTATTCAGACGTTTGCATAGAGTAATGTTCAGTGTAAAGTTTGGTTCGCTGGATAATACTCTGTCATAAAAACTATGTTTTCCTGTTCATTATATAAACTGAAAAAGCTCTGTTCTCACTTCCAATCCTGTCTGGAGCTTCACTGACAGCTTTTAATTTAAGCCATTCAGTTCAGAGGTGACTGCACTTCTGCTCAACAGTTTTCGTAGCCAATAAAGCATTTCATTTTTCCTCAAGGTCCCTGCCAGTTGTCAAATACTTCAAAAGTACATCAGCAATCTCACATTGCAATATTATTAGAATAAATGAAAGTGGGTATGTATGTATAGTATGAGATATTGCCTATCAACACTCACAGAAGTTGCTATAAGCAAGGACATCAACAAAGGTGGAATTTAAAACCAGTGTCTTTTTTAGTCTGCCTTACTTTTTCATTGGAGTCAGGTTTTCCCCCTCAAATATTTTTCTAGTGGATTGTCTTTATTACAAAAGGAAGCTACATAAATTGCCCCCCAAACAGCATATACACTGGTTGCTCCATCAATAAGAACACAAATCTGCAACAAATGAAAAATTCTATTAGCTACCCAGTAATCTTCCAAGTCTAAAGGCATCTTTCTTATAATATGTGGAAGGTTCACAGTTAACAGAACCAAATAGATCTACTGTTGTCCTAAATGTTTGTACAGTTACATAAGCAGCATATAACAAATATCTACCATTCTATTAAACAAGGGCACAATGATTTCTAATAGTAGTTGTGCTGAATGTTGTCACTCTGGGATTTACCTTGGAAAAGCAGCCAGTTTGCCTGAATGTACACTGAATCACACCATGTCCTGAACCAGGAATCTGAACCTAGAATATTCAGTAATGTGGAATCTGAAGACTTTGAAGTACAGCATGTCAATAAAATAAGATCACCCCTTTAATTTCCCATCTGTTGCATGCCACACCTCTTATTTTGAAAATAAAGATTACTTTATCACTAATCTTGAAATCTATTTCAAGAATGATTTGTATTCTTTTTAACCTAATGTTAACCGAATTCCTTTTAACATAATGTTGGCAATAAATATTTCCCTTGGATAGTGAGGTGGGGGGTGTCTAAATTTGAAAACTAAAGTAAACAAAAGTAAGAGAAGGGGAAAGTAAGGGAAAGGAAAGGAAATTTCAGGATTCTATCAGCAAGATTAACTGTTCCAAATTTGAACAGAGCAGATGTAAGAATATAGCAAAATAAAGACTGAGTTCAAAACTGGACATGATCCCATTGGAACTGCAAAGAAAAACACTCTAAGGGAAAAAATCTCTGCCTGCCTGGTGACTGAAAATAATCTTGCAAATGCCAGAATGGAAAACATAATTCAAAAAGGACATAGACAACAAGAAGTTCAAAAGAGATAAGGGATCAGGAAATACATCATTATAATTAATAGTTCAATAACAGAACATGTTTGTTTTAAAGGGAAATACCAGTTTCCTTGGAAGCAAGCATCACCAGGGATTTAATATTTTCAGACTCCCTATAGGTTATTTAGGAATCACTTTAAATCATCATCACTTTTAAAAACTGTAGATAAAATTGCTGGGCTTCTGTATGAAAAGTTTATGCAGTTAACCTTTGATAATGCTAGAACTGCTCTTAAGCAACAATTCTTAGATACATTTTCAAACAAATTTAAGTAAAATGTCACACCCCATTATTTATCATTTGCTCTCCACATATATAGTACCCATTCTAATTTTAAAAATTAATGAGGCCTTTCATTTGTATGATACGCTGTACCATTACTTAGGATAGGAATTTCTTATAAATAGTATTTATTTTCTATTGAATTTTAGTAACAATTTCTTAATTATTTTTAAACTACATGATACTTATTGTTTTTCTCTTATACACGTATTCTTTTATTCAATATTTTGTTTGCATCTGACCTCATGGCTATAATAAATTTGAACCAAAAAGTAGGGTTTTCCTGAAAATCAGTTTATTACTGTTCAATAGCACTTGTTAAGTAAAATGGAGTTTTGTCCCTCCAGAGATGCAGTGCTTTTCTCAGAGGTAAACGGAGATACATCAGAATATTTCCTCTTTTTACTTCTCTTTCAAAGTTTGAGCTTTGAAAAAAAATATGCTTAAATTTCTTTCTGTTGTGCTTCACATTTGTGCTGTTCTTTTTCCTTTTATGAACAGAAGTATAGTGTTTCTTCTCCATGTCTATAAAACTGCTATAACAATTTATTCTACTTCATGTACTGTACACAATTTTTTTAAAAATAACCTCTATGATTTATAATCATTAGCAAGAGAGTCCTCTTACTTCTTGAAGTATTATCTTATATCTATTTATTCATACTCTCCATTTCTGTCCATTTATCTATCCCCTGGATAACCTGCTTTTATAAGCCACATATACCAACTTCACCCTTTAGAGACGTTGTCTAAAATCTACATATATGGAGCTAACTCCCTTTTTTCTCCATACTTCCTCATATCTCAAATAGTCCTGTTTTCCCTGCCTCTCTCTACCTCCTCAGACATGGCAGACAGCAAATCAGACAGGATGAAGGGAATGCTAGCTTACCACCTCTTGCCTTGGGCAATGGCATTGACACATTTCTTAAGACTTCTTGCATTCATCTTCTGTCTGAATGGCATAGAAATATAGAGGGAACTTGCCATTGTGGAATAGCAGAATAACACATCAGAAACTGATTGGCCTTTGGCCTTGCATTGGTTAAGCTGGGGATATCCACAATGCTGCAGACATTTTCAAACCATAAACATAGACACTGAACTGCATACGGAAGGGGACTTTCTGAAGTCTCTGGATTTTGCCTATTCGTCTTTCTCTTAGCAGTTTGTAACTTTGCTTTCCATGCTGCACCGTATTATTCTAGGGAAGAAGAAAAAAGTATAGGTTTTTTTTCACCAATTCCACTCAATAGGAAGCATGTGTCTCACCTTGGATTGTGCCCCAACTGAAAATCAGGAACTCATATGTATATAATTTCCACTAGCAGTTTATACACCTTCAAGAGTCCTACAACATCTTTAGGCCAAAATAATAGTCATACAGACAAGACTTGAGTTTTCACTGTTGGCTGGGAAATGCGTTGAAAAGTCGCTAGCACAGAAATTGTCTTCGTCAGAATCAAAGCATTGCATTATTTTCTAAAGTACAATCAGGTCTCAAACCACAAACTTTGTTCAAAATACATCAAAAACAAATTTTATCATATGTTCTATTGTTTTCCTTCATCAAACCAACTCCTATAACCCAGTTAAACATCTAAGGTGCTTCTTATAGTTGTTCAGACCTCATAGTCTTCTTTCGTTGTGGGTGCTACTTGGAACTCTGATAGTTTGTATAACAACAATTCTTAAAGGACAGTACTTAATGCCATCCACATGGAGTTTAAGTAGCGTATTATTCGGAGTATATGACGCACCGGAGTATAAGATGCACCAAGATTCTGAAGAAACAATTTTTTAAAAAAAGTTTTTGCACTCTGCAGACCTCCCAGGTTTTGCGAAAACGGGCCCTTTTTTTAAAAAGGACATGAATAGCCTTTAGGAAGCTTGTAGAGTGCTCTTGGGGGGAGCCCCCCCAAAATGAGCAAAAAATGGCCGCATTTTTTGCAAAAATGGGCCCTTTTTGTCAAAAAAGGGGGCATGCATAGCCTTTAGGAGGCTTATAGAGTGCTCCTGGGGGCTGGGGAGGGGCAAAATTGAGCAAAAAAGGTCCATTTTTCACTCATTTTCTTCTCTCCCCAGCCTCCAGGACCACTCTGGAAGCCTCCTAAAGGCAATGCATGGCCATTTTGGTGAAGGGGGCAGGGTTTCGGGAGGCAAAAATGCTGTATTCAGTGTATAAGATGTACCCAGAGGGAAAAAGGTGTGTCTTATACTCTGAAAAATATGGTACCTCAGCTTCTGGAGTTCAACTTCAATTACTAGACAAACATGCAGATGTCTTTTCAAAACTCTAAACAATTTCCAAAGCTTTGAAGAAAGCTACTATTCACAAAAGGGAACTTTTATTCCACCCACCCACCCCTATTCTTTTCACCTTCTTTTTCATGGAGTTCTAAGTTCAACTGATCGTTGAAAAATATATATCTACAGCCACTTACATTTCCGATATTTTGGCAATGCCAATAAAATGGTTGTAGATTTCCATGTATAGATACAATATATTTATTGTAGCTATGTATTTATTTATTATTTCTACTTCATCTTAGCATAGTACTGAAGACTGTGATGATATGATTCATTCTGTCACTTATCTGCTATCTAGATGCTAGTTGTTGACATGCAGTAGCCTATGATATTGTGAGCAATCCTTTGCAATCATTGATGGCTGTAGTGGTACATGGGAATTACCTTGGGAGACAGGGGAAACAGCCACAGCCAGTGGGCATGGCGAATATCTGAGAAGGTATCATCCCTAGTTTCTTGACCTATGAAGGCAACAGGGTTGAAATATACTTTCAGGCTTGCAAGATTCTGTTAATACAATCTTACAATAAACAGAATTGATTTATCTCAGCATGTTTCCTGTCTGAATTATCTAACAAGGCTGACAATGGGGCAGCATCTACTTAACTATGACTAATTTCAAAAAGCTAAATAGAAGTTTCAAATTAACTTTTGAAAACCCTAGGACTGTTGATTAGACTAGGCAAACAAAAAACATTGTCAGATTATAGCACTCACAAACCACTTCCATATCATGGACAATAAAGTTACATGAATATGGCCATATAGTGACAAGTAATCAGTTCAATTCGAAGGAAATGTTATCATTTTTAACCTTCTGTAGAGTACTGACTTGACCTTCTGTGAAATACCTGCCATTATCCACTTCTATTAATATTTCAAAAGGAAAGTAAGAGGAAATTGCTATTGCATACTAGGGCAATATGAGGTAAACCCATTTGCTTTGTAGCTTATTCTGTCTTGAAATTGATTGGCTACCATTGTCATTCTCCTTAATCTTTGCTTCTTCTACTTGGTTCCCACAAATTGATTTTACTGAAGAAACAAATCCTGAAGTATTCTGTATAGTTTGGCAACAATTTAGAATGCAATTCACTGAATACATTGCATTTTTTATGGCAAAAGGTATTCAGAAGTCAACTTTCAATGTTATTCCTGGTTTCCTGGCAATGAAAATCTATGCCATATTTTAGCAGTTTAATTTACAGATTAATCTTTCATAATGTCATATGCTTTTTTCCTCCAACCAGCAAACATGTTGAACTTAACAAAAAATAGTTTAAGGATCTCAATGTAAGTGCCTACATTGTATAGACCTTTTCTATTGGAAAAATAAAATCCTGGGACAAAAATATAGTACTAAAACAAAATAACCGATTTTACAATCTTCATTCATTTTTGTTCTTCTCAGTGCTAGGATTAAAAAAGAGTCCCATTGCAATTTTAAAAGTTGCATGATATAATCAAGAAGAAACAAATGAACTTTTTCCTTACCCCTCTTTGACTTTGTTTTATTACCAGAAGATAAATTAACCTTGCTTGGGATAATAAAATATATTCAAAATATCGTATTTTTCAGAGTCTAAGACGTACTTTTTTCCCTCAAAAAAGAGGCTTAAAATCTGGGTGTGTCTTATACACTGAATACAGCATTTTTGGCCTCCTGAAATCCCGCTCCTTTCACCAAAATGGCCATGCAGAGCCTGTAGAAGGCTTTCAGAGAGCTCCTGGGGGTTGGGGAGGGCAGAAATGAGTGAAAAACGGCAGGTATTTTGCCAAAAGCACTAAAACCTAGGTTCAATGGGATTACTGTGCTTCATTGGCCTCTCCATTCTTCCTCCATACTCTGGGTCCTTGGTTTCCAAATGAGATGCAAAAGTTGCTCTCATCTGCAAAGAGGACTTTGGACCACTGAGCAACAGGACGTTGGAACACTGTGCTTCATTAAGACCAGGATCAACACAACTGTATACCAGGAGATTTTGGAGCACTTCATGCTTCCTTCCGCAGACGAGCTTTATGGGGATGCTGACTTCATTTTCCAGCTGCCCACACTGCCAAAAGCCCCAAAACCTGGTTCAATGACCATGAGATTACTGTGCTTGATTGGCCAGCAAACTCGCCTGACCTGAACCCCATAGAGAATCTACTGGGCATTGCCAAGAGAAAGATGAGAGACATGAGACCGAAAAATACAAAAGAGCTGAAGGCTGCTATTGAAGCATCCTGGTCTTCCATAACACCTCGGCAGTGCCACAGGTTGATAGCTTCCATGCCACGCCACATTGAGGCAGTAATTGCTGCAAAAGGGGCCCAAACCAAGTACTGAGTACATGCATGCTTATACTTTTCAGAGGTCCGCTATTGTTCTTTGTACAATCCTTGTTTTATTGATTGCATGTAATATTCTAATTTTCTGAGATGGTGGATTAGTGGTTTTCATGAGCTGTACACCATAATCATCACAATTATGACAAATCACGGCATGAACTATCTTGCTTTGCATGTAATGAGTCTTATCTCATATATTAGTTTCACCTTTTAAGTTGCATTACTGAAATAAATGAACTTTTGCACGATATTCTAATTTTTCAAGTTTCACCTGTATAATTAACAATGTATCACCATCTCTTAAAATCCCTTCATTCCAAATCTCGCCTTTAAAAAGTAGCATAAAAAATAAAGTAAAATCCAAAGTGATTGAAATGTAAGGTTCAGTCAAGCCCTGAGCCCAAAACACTACAATGACGGCTATAGGCTCGGTGGAATCTTGCAACTCCCAATTGTTGGCAACAGCAAAAAGTCAGTTTCTGCCATCTACTCACAAAAACCATCCGTCCATCATATGTATGGATGATATAGAGATCTCTGTCTGGAAGGATTTCAGTGAACTGGATCCAAGATCTAGTTGCTGTTTTCAGGTGTAATGAATCCGCTATCCACAGGATGTGAGTTCGCTATTTCCTTACTGGAAGTACCCTCCTCCCAAGTGCAAGCAATGATGTATCATTAAATTGATTGGGCGTTATTCCTTTCTTTAAAGAATGCTTTTCTCACTGTACCTATTCCTTCTCCTATAACTCTAATCCAGGAATCCTGGCCTAATATAAAGCTTTACTAGATATATCTCAATCTCACTGAGAGATTGATGGAAATGCATAAATCTGCTCCCTGGTGAAAGCTCCCTGAAATTATACTGAATAAGATTCATATAGAATTGCATCACTTCCAGTGATTTGAATTGTTAACTGAGCTAGATTGGAAAGTGATCAAAATGTAAAAGAAGGGAAATTTTCTTATCAAGAACCATTGTGTAATGCATGTTTTATTTTGTGATACTAAAGCTCAGTTCATATGCTCAGTTCAATCCCCTTCAAATGGGGAGATTGTCTTGAGAAAAAGATATACAAGCAACTCCTTCGCTGAATGGACCAATTGCATGAGTCTGTGAAATGGAATTGCGTAGGTGATGATGATGTCATTATTTCATTTGCATTATTCATGTAATAATATCACAACTAAATGATGTAAATTGCTGCAGAAATGTAGTCTATTGTAGACAGAAGTCCATGGTATCAACTTTGAATAAATGTAAATGTTCATTTTATTATTTTTATGATATATTGTCAAAGAAGTAAGATTCTTTAAAGATTTTCAAAATGGTTGGATTCAAACATCACACTAAGTCATTCGTTCAATGAATAAGCCACAAGACTGGTTTGATAAATTGCACTAATCCATGTTCCTAGAAAAGCATAAGCAACTAATGGAACAAAGGAAACTGCATTATCAAAAGCCTAATCTCTAAACCATTAGATTCACTTGTATTGACACAGACCCCAGCAAATACCCAGTGGTCCAAGGAGATGTTTTTCCAATATTTTCAGAAGATTCTTGGCACTGAATCTGTAGCCCAGAGCATCAAAAGCCTACTCTATAGCACACAGTTGAAATCTTTCCACTTTCTTTACAGCATATAGAGCTACAGTCAGTTAAAAAAAATCCTATAAGGCAGTGACAAATTATTTCTGCATCATGCCCCCTGCAAAGAAAAAAGGGATGTCCCCATGAAAGTAATCAAGAATTAAATTCAACTCAAAGAGAACTTTTCTTTTAAATATTCTCTAATTATTCATTCCTCTTTTGCTAAAAATATAATTGATTGCACAAGCAAATTGCACCTTATTAAAAGAAGAAACTACCTAGACTTCAAGTTATTCAAGATAAATTGCATTTATGTTCATAATTTTAATAGAAAAGCTTATTTTTCTGCCTTAATGTTCTATTATAATTCAGAACTTGCATTCACTCTACACAATCAAGTATTGTCATGAAAAGCACCTCTTAACTTATTTAGCTTTTAATCTGTTTACGTATTAAAGGGATAAATGGGGTCATCAAAGTAACTTGAAACAGAATGAGCAAACAACAGCTGAACTGATTGGGTTTTATTCTACTGTTGAATACGTTATCTTCTAAATAACACTTCACTGCTATTTCTGAAACGTGGAAAAATATAAGGCCTGGTCTGGCTTTATGGATGGCATTGTATGTAAGGTGACTTATTTGGTTTTGGCTAAATATGATGGATGTTACATTCAAGTAAGGAGGAAATATAAAGTAAAATGGTGTTACATTAAGCTTCTAAACACAGAGACACATACACAGTCAGAGAGGGACAGAGGGAGGGAGGGAGGGAGAGAGAGGGGGGAGGGAGAGGGGGAGGGAGGAAGAGGGGGAGGGAGGGAAAGGAGAGAGAGAGAGAGAGAGAGAGAACAAAGATGCACATTTTGTGTCCTAAACAGAAGGGGGGGAAAAAACCTACTTCAAGTATATGCTGACTTTCTCATACACAGAATGTATGAAGTTGCAGCTAAAATAAGTGTCATCTTGTGTGGAACCTTTCCTGAGCTGCTTTATTACAGAAATACCCCTCTTGGCAAGATTGAAGCTTGATATACAGTACGACTTTTGAGAAATGAAGCAATTGAAGGACAATTCAATTTCTTCATAGAAGACAGCTATCCTGGCAGATAGTAACAATTTCAACTACAATCAGGACACCCACATTTCCTTTATCAAGAAAACAAAAAAAGATGTGAAAAATGTAGGTCTATCGTGCCTGCACTCAAAAAATCTGGAAGACTAGTAGATAGCCATAAAATGATTCTTCGATACTTTAATAGATAGTATTTTTGAATTGTTGTCTGAATTTCTGCAGCTAAAATATGGTAACCAGGAAGACCAAAGCCTATTGCAAGTTATTTATAAAGTGTAATGCATGTTTTGAGCTTCAGACACTATATAAAAGACAAGTTTTTCAGCTGAAAGCAGAACTATTGAATTGAATCAAAAATAGCAGAATAGAGACGCAAAAAGGACATGATGCACTATCTATGTTTATTCTCATGTGCGTCACACTGAGCTCAGCGGAATTGACTCCCTAAAACCTGTATAAAGTCCTGCAACCTTAAAGACTATTATTATGTCTTCTAAACAGAAATTAAATGAGACATATGTGGATCAAGTATTGCAGCATGAAACAATTTTAATTGACCTTGCCTTTAACAATAGCTGAATCTACAAAAATTAAATAGCAAAGGTTTTCATTTAATTTTATGTGCATTGCTCATGATAAGGGGGCTCATCCTCAAAGGGCTGCTGTGATTTGTGAAAATAAACAAAGGCATTTTAGATCTTTTATAGAATCTTCTAATTGAAAAAGGAAAAATGTCTGTGATGAAAGAGCAAGAAAATAGATCTTACAGTTTGGTTGAATTGTTGAATTAACAGAACAGACTTTTGGTGCTAAGGCCCAAAATGTCTTTCAGGAAAGGCCCCCTAAACATTTATTAATGCAAATTAGGAAATCACAAGGCAATGTAAATAAACTCCAAAAAAGTAGGAACAATAAAACAGTTATTAAAAATCATATACAAATTCAAAATGAGAACAGTATGCTATCATAATGATAGTTACCATAAATGTAATTTTTTTCACTGTGTTAATCACAATTATCCTACCACGTTTCTCCTAAAACAAGATCCATCCCCAAAAGAAGGCACAGAACTGATTTGTTCACATGTGTTAAAATTAAGCTTTACCCCCCAAAATTTGGCCCTACTTAAGTGCGTGGGCAGCCGGTCTGAGAAAGAAGCAGCCCGGTGACCAGGCAAGGCACATGGGGCATATGGGTCGCTCCTTTCAGCTGCAAAAGAGGTGAGGCAAGTCACTTGCTCTTTTCAGCCATGAAAGAAGTGGCCTGGTGGCCAGGCGAGATGCATGGGAGAAAAATTAGAACACCCCACGAAAAGAAGGCTTAGCAGTTTTTTAGGGGGTCAAAAGAAAATAAGACCCTGTCGTATTTTCAAAGAAACATGCTACATATTTTTGTGCTCTTTTCCCTGATGAGGATGAGATAATCAAAATGAATCTCAAGTCTTTATGAATTCCTCTTCTCCAGAAATACATACCAGTAAACTTCATTTAGAAGACCACAATTAGAATTGGTAATTCAGTTAAGTGAAGCGGCTGCTAAGGGAAACAGTAACTGTGCTTATGATCTTATTTCAGTTTTCATTTGCTTTATGACCTTTTCTATGAAGTTCATAAATATGAGGACTGAACACAAAATTATTTTCCATCATCGTCATAACTGCAAATGGATGACTGAAGTCTTTTAGCTATACAATTTGGGATGAATTCTCTTCGAATGGTGTGGGAGTAGGAATGGATTTCCAAAGGAAAAACTGCATACTACAGGAACTAGGAGCACTACTCAGGTGACTCTAAGGATACAGATAAACCCCCAAATGCTTCAACAACCTGCTAAAAGAATGCAGATTACTAGTTGTCTGCAAGGAACATAAATCCTTCCATTCCCCACTATCCTGTCAGAGCTGAAGAAGCTTCTTGGATGAGAAGCGAAATGTCTTCAAAAGAAAGAACAAGAAAGTTCAGTTGCCTCCAGAAAAAGCACTTTTGGGACAACGACAGGAGTGGGTTCTAGCAGCCACTACTGCCGGTTTGCTTGTAGGTGTGTTGTGCACACATGCGCAGTACAATAAAATTGTTCTGCACATGCGCAGAAGCGAAAAACAAGATGGCACCACCTATGGCATCGCCCAGAGAACCAGTTTGAGGATATAGCAGGCCTGGGTCGCTGCCAGTTCCAGCGACCCAGGCTGCCAAATCACTACCGGTTTGCCCAAACCGGTCCAAACTAGTAGGAATCCACCACTGGATAACGATGACCTGGATGACTGAGAATCTCTACAGACTAATAACTGCAAATGATAACCAAATGAGGCAGTTACTAAATGAGGACTACCTGTGTACCTTATTACTTCTCTCTCCATTTTTACTGCTTGGGATTGGGAAAATGCTATCATTTTCCAGTCAGAGAGAGGACAGAAGAGTTACTGCTGGGAATTTTATTAATTTGCAAGAATTTGGACAAAAAAGTGTATAATCTAATCAGTTTACATGGTTTACAATTCCAATAACAAAACAACTCATTACAATATTAAAATAGAGTTGAATGAAGAAAGAAGAAAGGCATCAGACATAGTCTTACTGTTTCTGTGTTTCTGTGTTGCTTAGTGGGAATCGTGGGGGGGAGCAATAGCAATAGTTAGGCTTATATACCGCTTCATAGGTCTTTCAGCCCTCTCTAAGCAGTTTACAGAGTCAGCATATTGCCCCCAACAACAATCTGGGTCCTCATTTTACCCACCTCGGAAGGATGGAAGGCTGAGTCAACCTTGAGAGGGGGCGTTGTTATAATTTTACATGTTACCATCAAAAAGGAGAGTCTTCCAAAAGTATAAAATGATTTACCTGTAGCACTGCCCTCATGTCCAGGCTACACTGAACTAGAATCCAGAAATGGGTTGACAAGAATGTTCACTGGAAAAATAATTGTCACTGGAAAAAATAACACATTGTTCAAATTCTATAGCCTTCTTTTAAAAAAAGCATAATTTCTTGTTTCTGAAGAAGGATAGTTGTGTAAGAATTTTTTTAAAATACTGGAGCTACATAGTATATTTCCATGCAGTAAGTTACAGTGCCAAAATTCATCTACAAAGAGATGAATGTTCATATATGCACTGAATTAAATGAGTATTGTTACAGTATCTATCCATAATCTAGCTATCATCTAGCTATCTAGCTATCTAGCTATCATCTAGCTATCTTGATAAGTTATTGTTATTGTTCCTAGCATTTTTCCAGATTGCTTGTCTTTCTCTTTCTTTTGTCCTGCATTTACTGTAGTTCACAAAGTGAAGTTATCAGTGTATGATATGACAAGGGGCTTGTTTTTCAGTCAGTTTCAGTCAGCCCAGAACTACCCAGCTATGTATAAGGAGGGACCAGATCCTGGAATTCCCTCTTCTATGTTTATGCCACCCTGACTCTCTGAATACAAGGTTAAGTGTCTTGTTTTTTTAATCAGCAAGTTTTCAGATACAATGCAAAATTGTATTCACTCTTCCTGAATATTTCACGGGTCTGTAGAATGTCGTTTCCTTCAGTAATGTACAATTTTGCATATCCCTAAGAGAAAAGCCTGCTATTCATTTTTCACCAAATCAATAACACAAGGGATAATATTTGAGGAATCTAGGACTTTTTTTCTTTTCAGACAATAGGTAATTGTGAATTTGGAGTACACATTCAGAAGACAACAGAAACTTTTCTGAGTTGAATGGATTTCCCACTCAAAGAATGTCATAGACATTTATGTTCTCGCCACCAAACCTCAGGTCCAAAACATGGCATCTTTGACGTCTATCAGTGTCCCTGCATTAATTATTTAAATTGTTTTTATTTTTAAAAAAGAATAACAGCCTTATTTGAGGTGTGCAATTTTGAGTTATACAAAATAAAGGTGGAACATACGCCAAATGTATAAATGTTGTGAAGCAAATCAACAGTCTTCAGCACAACCTCTATTCCTTGTAATATCTGGGACGCAAAACCCAGAAGCTTTTTTAAAAAATAAAATGTTGCCGTAGTGCTATTTCATACATAGTCCAGCTATTTTTCCCTTTAACAAGTTCTTACAAAGATCTGTATTTGTTTTTAATATTCATCTCTGTGTTTCCATCCATTCAAAGGATGATTATTTTGTTTCTTTGGTGTAATATAAGCATGCAAATCCTTTGTTTCCCTAACTGACTAGAGATATTCCATAGTTTAATGAATTATACAGGCTTCAGAGAGATGTAGTCAAAATCCTTTCCAGTTATATTAACAGCTTTCATAATGTATCAGTAGAAGGTATTAATATTTCTGGCAGTTATTCTGGAACTACTGGTGCATATGTTATGCTATGTAGCTATTCCAACTTCAAATAGCAAACGTTATACCCCAATGGATGTATTATATGAACACAGCATTAAATATTATTGAACTTAAGATAACAGTTTGCTCATTAAGATTACTCATACAATTTGTATAAGTTCCATAATACTTCTTTGCTTGAGAATCCCAAGGCTGGAATATTTACTCAGGTTTCAATCTCAGTAGATTTTTCACTGACATCATCATTCAGCAAACAAAATAAGATTATTTAACAAAAAGTGTCCTTTTATTGAGAACGCCACGTGGAAACCTTCTTACAGAAATGTAGATGCTGAGTGATGATTGAGTAAAAATTTGGTTGCTTTGGTTTTTA